>NC_056431.1:80170860-80408360 GCF_018296145.1 Oncorhynchus tshawytscha
GACAGAGGAGGAGGAGACAGACACAGAGTAGGAGGAGGAGACGGATACAGAGGAGGAGGAGGAGGAGACAGAGTAGGAGGAGGAGACGGAGACAGAGGAGGAGGAGACGGACACAGAGTAGGAGGAGGAGACGGACACAGAGTAGGAGGAGGAGACGGACACAGAGGAGGAGGAGGAGACGGACACAGAGGAGGAGGAGACGGACACAGAGGAGGAGGAGACGGATACAGAGGAGACGGAGACAGAGTAGGAGGAGGAGACGGAGACAGAGGGGGAGGAGGAGACGGAGCAGGAGACAGAGCAGGAGGAGGAGACAGAGTAGGAGGAGGAGACAGAGACAGAGCAGGAGGAGGAGACGGAGACAGAGCAGGAGGAGAAGACAGAGCAGAAGGAGGAGACAGAGCAGGAGGAGGAGACAGAGACAGAGTAGGAGGAGGAGACGGAGACAGAGGAGGAGGAGGAGACAGAGCAGGAGGAGGAGACAGAGCAGGAGGAGGAGACAGAGCAGGAAGAGGAGACGGAGACAGAGAAGGAGGAGGAGACAGAGGAGGAGGAGGAGAAAGAGGAGGAGACGGAGACAGAGGAGGAGGAGGAGACAGAGGAGGAGGAGGAGACAGAGACAGAGCAGGAGGAGGAGACAGAGCAGGAGGAGGAGACAGAGCAGGAGGAGGAGACAGAGCAGGAGGAGGAGACGGAGACAGAGGAGGAGACGGAGACAGAGGAGGAGACGGAGACAGAGGAGGAGATGGAAACAGAAGAGGAGACGGAGACAGAGGAGGAGGAGACGGAGACAGAGGAGGAGGAGGAGACGGACACAGAGTAGGAGGAGGAGATGGATACAGAGGAGGAGGAGGAGACAGAGCAGGAGGAGGAGACAGAGACGGAGGAGGAGACGGAGACAGAGTAGGAGGAGGAGACGGAGACAGAGCAGGAGACGGAGGCAGAGCAGGAGGAGGAGACAGAGCAGGAGGAGGAGACAGAGACAGAGTAGGAGGAGGAGACGAGACAGAGGGGGAAGAGGAGACAGAGACAGAGGAGGAGACGGAGACAGAGCAGGAGGAGGAGACAGAGCAGGAGGAGGAGACAGAGCAGGAGGAGGAGACGTAGACAGAGAAGCAGGAGGAGACAGAGGAGGAGGAGGAGACAGAGACAGAGTAGGAGACGGAGACAGAGGAGGAGGAGACGGACACAGAGTAGGAGGAGGAGACGGACACAGAGGAGGAGGAAGAGACAGAGACAGAGTAGGAGACGGAGACAGAGGAGGAGGAGACGGATACAGAGGAGGAGGAGACGGAGACAGAGACAGAGTAGGAGACGGAGACAGAGGAGGAGGAGACGGACAGAGTAGGAGGAGGAGACGGACACAGAGTAGGAGGAGGAGACGGATACAGAGGAGGAGGAGACAGAGACAGAGTAGGAGGAGGAGACGGAGACAGAGGAGGAGGAGACGGACACAGAGTAGGAGGAGGAGACGGATACAGAGGAGGAGGAGACGGATACAGAGGAGGAGGAGACAGAGACAGAGTAGGAGACGGAGACGGACACAGAGTAGGAGGAGGAGACGGACACAGGAGGAGGAGGAGACGGATACAGGAGGAGGAGGAGACGGACACAGAGTAGGAGGAGGAGACCGATACAGAGGAGGAGGAGACGGATACAGAGGAGGAGGAGGAGACGGAGACAGAGGGGGAGGAGGAGACAGAGGAGGAGGAGGAGACGGAGACAGAGCAGGAGGAGGAGACAGAGCAGGAGGAGGAGACAGAGCAGGAGGAGGAGACAGAGCAGGAGGAGGAGACGGAGACAGAGTGGGAGGAGACAGAGACAGAGTAGGAGGAGGAGACAGAGACAGAGTAGGAGACGGAGACAGAGCAGGAGGAGGAGACGGAGACAGAGCAGGAGGAGGAGACAGAGACAGAGTAGGAGGAGACGGAGACGGAGACAGAGCAGGAGGAGGAGACAGAGCAGGAGGAGGAGACAGAGTAGGAGGAGGAGACAGAGCAGGAGGAGGAGACCGAGCAGGAGGAGGAGACCGAGCAGGAGGAGGAGACCGAGCAGGAGGAGCAGGAGGAGGAGACGGAGACAGAGGAGGAGACGGAGACAGAGGAGGAGACGGAGACAGAGGAGGAGACGGAAACAGAGGAGGAGACGGAGACAGAGGAGGAGGAGACGGAGACAGAGGAGGAGGAGGAGACGGAGACAGTGGAGGAGGAGACGGAGACAGAGGAGGAGGAGGAGACGGACACAGAGTAAGAGGAGGAGATGGATACAGAGGAGGAGGAGGAGACAGAGCAGGAGGAGGAGACAGAGACGGAGGAGGAGACGGAGACAGAGACAGAGTAGGAGGAGGAGACGGAGACAGAGCAGGAGACGGAGGCAGAGCAGGAGGAGGAGACAGAGCAGGAGGAAGAGACGGAGACAGAGGGGGAGGAGGAGACAGAGCAGGAGGCGGAGACAGAGCGGGAGGAGGAGACAGAGGGGAGGAGGAGACAGAGACAGAGCAGGAGACGGAGACAGGGGGAGGAGGAGACAGAGGGGGAGGAGGAGACAGAGACAGAGCAGGAGACGGAGACAGAGGGGGAGGAGGAGACAGAGGGGGAGGAGGAGACAGAGACAGAGCAGGAGACGGAGGCAGAGCAGGAGGAGGAGACAGAGCAGGAGGAGGAGACAGAGACAGAGTAGGAGCAGGAGGAGGAGAAAGAGCAGGAGGAGGAGACGGAGACAGAGAAGGAGACAGGAGGAGACGGAGACAGAGGAGGAGGAGGAGACAGAGGAGGAGACGGAGACAGAGGAGGAGGAGAAGACAGAGGAGGAGGAGGAGACGGAGACAGAGGAGGAGACGGAGACAAAGGAGGAGGAGGAGACAGAGGAGGACGGAGACAGAGGAGGAGACGGAGGCAGAGCAGGAGGAGGAGACAGAGACAGAGTAGGAGCAGGAGGAGGAGAAAGAGCAGGAGGAAGAGACAGAGGGGGAGGAGGAGACAGAGGGGGAGGAGGAGACAGAGACAGAGCAGGAGCAGGAGACAGAGGGGAGGAGGAGACAGAGACAGAGCAGGAGACAGAGCAGGAGGAGACGGAGACAGAGGAGGAGGAGGAGACAGAGGAGGAGACGGAGACAGAGGAGGAGGAGAAGACAGAGGAGGAGGAGAAGACAGAGACAGAGGAGGAGACGGAGACAAAGGAGGAGGAGGAGACAGAGGAGGACAGAGACAGAGGAGGAGGAGGACGGAGACGGACACGGAGACAGAGGAGGAGGAGGAGACAGAGGAGGAGGAGGAGGAGACGGAGACAGAGGAGGAGGAGGACGGAGACAGAGGAGGAGGAGACAGAGACAGAGAAGGAGGAGGAGACAGAGACAGAGGAGGAGACGGAGACAGAGGAGGAGGAGGAGACGGAGACAGAGGAGGAGACAGAGGAGGAGACGGAGACAGAGGAGGAGGAGGAGGCGGAGACAGAGGAGGAGGAGGACGGAGACGGAGACAGAGGAGGAGGAGGAGACAGAGACAGAGGAGGAGACGGAGACAGAGGAGGAGGAGACAGAGGAGGAGGAGGAGACAGAGGAGGAGACGGAGACAGAGGAGGAGGAGACAGAGGAGGAGACAGAGGAGGAGGACGGAGACGGAGGGGGACACGGAGACAGAGGAGGAGGAGACGGAGGCAGAGGAGGAGGAGGACGGAGACGGAGACAGAGGAGGAGGAGGACACGGAGACAGAGGAGGAGGAGGAGACGGAGACAGAGGAGGACACGGAGACAGAGGAGGAGGAGGAGACGGAGACAGAGGAGGACACGGAGACAGAGGAGGAGGAGGAGACGGAGACAGAGGAGGAGGAGGAGACGGAGACAGAGGAGGACACGGAGACAGAGGAGGAGGAGGAGACAGAGACAGAGGAGGAGGAGACGGAGACAGAGGAGGAGGAAGAGACAGAGACAGAGGAGGAGGAGGACACGGAGACAGAGAAGGAACACCAGCCTGATGACCCTGATGAAAACCAAATACGAGCTGAATGCTTTATTCAGTAAAAAAAAGCTGAATATTCCCAGGCTGAAGCAGAGATGGTAGGAATCTGGTGAAAAGGCAGGAAAACTGCAGTCAATTGAAATCTAGAGAAACAGATCGGCAAGTCGGTGGAATCTGAAATAAGACAGCCAAGCTTGATTACCAATCGTAAAGAAATAAACAATATATTTAGAGACTTTTATCAGGAACTTTCTACTTCAGACAGTCCTTTAGATATGCAGAAAGCAGAGGCATTCTTTCAGAATTTCAAACCTTCCTAAACTAACAGAGGAAGACAGGAAGTGGCTCGACCACCCGATTACTTTGGAGGAATTGACCGAATGTATAAGAGAAGTGGATCTGGAGGTCCTGGCTTGAGTGGTTACACGTGGTCGGTCTGCAGTTGTGAGAGTGGGAAAACTCTGGGGTTAGATGGGATACCCAGTCATTTCTATAAAAGGTTTGCAGAGCAGCTTAGCCCAGAAATATTGAAAACACTCAACACATCGATTGACACAGCTGAACTCCCACCTATGAGTGATGCAGTAATCCCCCTAATCGTCAACCAGGGAAAGGATCCCACACAGCTGAACTCCCACCTATGAGTGATGCAGTAATCCCCCTAATCGTCAACCAGGGAAAGGATCCCACACAGCTGAACTCCCACCTATGAGTGATGCAGTAATCCCCCTAATCGTCAACCAGGGAAAGGATCCCACACAGTTGAACTCCCACCTATGAGTGATGCAGTAATCCCCCTAATCGTCAAACAGGGAAAGGATCCCCATGAGTGTGGGCGCTACCATCCAATTTCTTTGATAAATTGTGATGGAAAATTGTTTCCAAAACTTCTGTCTATGAGGGTGAATAATATCATTAAGAAAATCCTAAATCCAGACCAGGTGGGATTTGTGGAAGGCAGAACTTCATCTGATAATCTTAGACGATAAGATCTGATAATCTTTTGCATGTCATCTGGAAGGCTACAGAGTTGGACACTTCAGTAGCAGCCTTATCCCTAGACGCAGAGAAAGCCTTTGATAGGGTGGGCTGGGACTACCTGCATTATACTATAAATACATTAGGATTTGGACAGGGCTTTCAGAATATTACTAACTTCTGTACAACGACCCCAAATCCAGTCGTCACTAACGGACTACGATCATGTCCATTTTCTGTAGGACGAGGCACGAAACAGAGTGACTGTCTGTCACCTCTCCTATTTATTGTAGCATTAGAACCAGTAGCCGAAGCCATTAGGCTGCATCAGTCAATCAAAGGGGTTACTATGGGAGGTAGGGAGAATAAACTACTGCTTTATGCAGACGACATATTACTATTAACGTCAGACCACCCAACTCTCCAGCCTTTACCGGACTTAATACATGTATTTTCAGAGATATCGGGCTATAATGTAAACTGGACCAAATCTGAAGTAATGCACCTGTCAAAACATGGTCTGAGAAATGACTTCCTCAGCTGGAGGTTTCAACGGTTCCTTAAAACCTTGAGCTACCTGGGAATCACTTTAAATCCTGGTCTAGAGAACATGATTTCTGATAACATTGACCCACTACTGAACAAAGTTCAACTCCAGTTTAAGCGCTGGGATAAGCTACAGATCTCATTATGTGAGAGGATGCAGGTGATAAAGAAGGTCATAGCTCTGAATGACGTCATCAGCATGTTACCACTGTCCATACCTGTCTATACTTTTTAAATCCATAGACAAAATGACTACGGAGTTTGTTTTTTTGCAGGTAAAAGGGCCAGGCTGAAACTAGCGAGATTACAGGCAACGACTGAGAAGGGAGGATTAAAACTCCCTAACATGTAATTATATCAAGAAGCCTTTATAACCACCCTAATAGGCTCTCTCTTTACTGAGAACTCTAATAGGCTCTCTCTCTTTACTGAGAACTCTAATAGGCTCTCTCTTTACTGAGAACTCTAATAGGCTCTCTCTTTACTGAGAACTCTAATTGGCTCTCTCTTTACTGATAACTCTAATGGGCTCTCTCTTTACTGATAACTCTAATGGGCTCTCTCTTTACTGATAACTCTAATTGGCTCTCTCTTTACTGAGAACTCTAATTGGCTCTCTCTTTACTGATAACTCTAATGGGCTCTCTCTTTACTGATAACTCTAATTGGCTCTCTCTTTACTGAGAACTCGAAAAGGCTCTCTCTTTACTGAGAACTCTAATTGGCTCTCTCTTTACTGAGAACTCTAATAGGCTCTCTCTTTACCGAGAACTCTAATAGGCTCTCTCTCTTTACCTGAGAACTCTAATAGGCTCTCTCTTTACTGAGAACTCTAATTGGCTCTCTCTTTACCCGAGAACTCTAATAGGCTCTCTCTTTACTGAGAACTCTAATTGGCTCTCTCTTTACTGAGAACTCTAATTGGCTCTCTCTTTACTGAGAACTCTAATAGGCTCTCTCTTTACTGAGAACTCTAATAGGCTCTCTCTTTACTGAGAACTCTAATTGGCTCTCTCTTTACTGAGAACTCTAATTGGCTCTCTCTCTTTACTCGAGAACTCTAATAGGCTCTCTCTTTACTGAGAACTCTAATCAGCTCTCTCTTTACCCGAGAACTCTAATAGGCTCTCTCTTTACTGAGAACTCTAATAGGCTCTCTCTTTACCCGAGAACTCTAATCGGCTCTCTCTTTATTGAGAACACTAATAGGCTCTCTCTCTTTACCCGAGAACTCTAATAGGCTCTCTCTTTACTGAGAACTCTAATAGGCTCTCTCTTTATCCGATAACTGTAATTGGCCAATCTGGGTGGACATGGAGGAAGAACTTAATGCCCCATTCGGAGAATCAGATTATTTGAGTCAACAAAAAGTGGCACTGCAGAATTAAAAAAATGTTTCATACAAACAAAATATATGGAGTCAGATTCAAAAGAGAGAGAAACCTTCACTTTTCCTGACCAGCTCTGCTTCAATAAGGAACAAGCCTACATTGAAAATAGGGACACATGGTTTTCTGGAAAGATTGGTATAGAAAGGGGATAGGGAACATTGGTACAGATAATCAAGAAAACACCTTTACCTCTTTTGAAGAACTAAGGTCCAAGTAGAATTTGCAGAAAGAACACTGAGATATCTCCAGTTTATAGATTGTAATGTTTAAGGTAGGACAAAAACAACAACAAATTCCCTGTACATTCTGATACAAGTGTTAAGATAGAAATCAATAGGAACATATAGCCACCTGATAGGTGGAATTAATGCCTGGGCCTAAAGGACATATGGGAAAAAATACCTGGAGGTAACTATTGGAGAGGAGGAATGGAATAGATACTAATATAACATATGCTCCTCCCTATGAGGGATGCCCGGTCCAAGCTGATTCAATGGACTCCGAGGTTGAACAGAATAGGTTTGAATGAATCCAGTCTATGCTGGAGATGTCAGGCACGTACAGGTGACATGATATATGTTCTGTGACTGTCTAAGCTTGGATACCTTTTGGCGGAAGGCAATGGAAAAGATTGGGGATATACCTGGGTACCACAATACCTGCAAATCCTGGTTTTTCCATTATTGAATATCACTAACGATATTGATAGACTGAAAAGCTCATGTTTAAACTGGCTAAACGTTGCTCTAATCACAGCCAGTCATATTGAGACACTGGTGGGAGGACAGCAAAAAGAGTCATATAGAGATGGACAGCCAAAAGAGTCATATTGAGATACTGGAGGGAGGAGGACAGCCAAAAGAGTCATATTGAGATACTGGAGGGAGGAGGACAGCCAAAAGAGTCATATTGAGATACTGGAGGGAGGAGGACAGCCAAAAGAGTCATATTGAGACACTGGAGGGAGGAGGACAGCCAAAAGAGTCATATTGAGACACTGGAGGGAGGAGGACAGCCAAAATAGTCATATTGAGACACTGGAGGGAGGAGGACAGCCAAAAGAGTCATATTGAGACACTGGAGGGAGGAGGACAGCCAAAAGAGTCATATTGAGACACTGGAGGGAGGAGGACAGCCAAAAGAGTCATATTGAGACACTGGAGGGAGGAGGACAGCCAAAAGAGTCATATTGAGATACTGGAGGGAGGAGGACAGCCAAAAGAGTCATATTGACACTGGAGGGAGGAGGACAGCCAAAAGAGTCATATTGAGATACTGGAGGGAGGAGGACAGCCAAAAGAGTCATATTGAGACACTGGAGGGAGGAGGACAGCCAAAAGAGTCATATTGAGACACTGGAGGGAGGAGGACAGCCAAAAGAGTCATATTGAGACACTGGAGGGAGGAGGACAGCCAAAAGAGTCATATTGAGACACTGGAGGGAGGAGGACAGCCAAAAGAGTCATATTGAGACACTGGAGGGAGGAGGACAGCCAAAAGAGTCATATTGAGATACTGGAGGGAGGAGGACAGCCAAAAGAGTCATATTGAGACACTGGAGGGAGGAGGACAGCCAAAAGAGTCATATTGAGATACTGGAGGGAGGAGGACAGCCAAAAGAGTCATATTGAGACACTGGAGGGAGGAGGACAGCCAAAAGAGTCATATTGAGACACTGGAGGGAGGAGGACAGCCAAAAGAGTCATATTGAGACACTGGAGGGAGGAGGACAGCCAAAAGAGTCATATTGAGACACTGGAGGGAGGAGGACAGCCAAAAGAGTCATATTGAGACACTGGAGGGAGGAGGACAGCCAAAAGAGTCATATTGAGACACTGGAGGGAGGAGGACAGCCAAAAGAGTCATATTGAGACACTGGAGGGAGGAGGACAGCCAAAAGAGTCATATTGAGACACTGGAGGGAGGAGGACAGCCAAAAGAGTCATATTGAGATACTGGAGGGAGGAGGACAGCCAAAAGAGTCATATTGAGATACTGGAGGGAGGAGGACAGCCAAAAGAGTCATATTGAGACACTGGAGGGAGGAGGACAGCCAAAAGAGTCATATTGAGACACTGGAGGCTTCGACTGGCACTGTATATTAATGTCTGCCAAGTTATTGTTTAGTGCTAAATGTAACTCAATTGCATTGTTGTATCGTGAAAGGAAGCAAAAACTATCATTACAAAAAAAAAAATCAAATTAAGAAATAGAGACCGGAATATTACTGAACAAAAATATAAACTCAACATGTAAAGTGTTGGTCCCATGTTTCATGAGCTGAAATAAAAGATCTCACAAATGTTCAATGAGCACAAAAAGCTTATTTCAGTCAAATTTCGGGCACAAATTTCTTTACATCTCAGTTAGTCAGCATTTCTCATTTGCCAAGATAATCCAGGTGTGGCATATCAAGAAGCTGATTAAACAGCATGATCATTACACAGGTGCACCTTGTGTTGGGGACAATAAAAGGCCACTCTAAAATATGCCTTTTTGTCACACAACACAACGCCACAGATGTCTCAAGTTGAGGGAGCGTGCAATTGGCATGCTGGCTGCAGGAACGTCCAGCAGAGCTGTTGCCAGAGAATTTAATCTTCATTTATCTACCATAAGCCGCCTCCAATGTCATTTTAGAGAATTTGACAGTACGTCTAATAGGCCTCACAACTGCAGACCGACCACGTGTAACCACTCAAGCCAGGACCTCCAGATCCGGCTTCTTCACCTGCAGGAGTGTCTGAGACCAACCATCCGGACAGTTGATGAAACTGTGAGATTGTCTGAGACCAGCCACCAGGACAGCTGATGAAACTGTGGGATTGTCTGAGACCAACCACCTGGACAGCTGATTAAACTGTGGGATGGTCTGAGACCAACCACCTGGACAGCTGATGAAACTGTGAGATTGTCTGAGACCAACCACACAGACAGCTGATGAAATTGTGGGTTTACACAAGCAAAGCATTTCTGCACAAACTGTCAGAAACTGTCTCAGGGAAACTGGGTACTCGTCGTCCTCACCAGGGTCTTGACCTGACTGCAGTTCGGTGTCGTAACCGACTTCAGTGGGCAAATGCTCACCTTCGATGGCCACTGGCATGCTGGAGAAGTGTGCTCTTCACAGATGATTCCCTGTTTGTACCGGGCAGAACTGTACCAGGCAGACAGCGTGTAATGGGTCGTGTGGGGGAGCGGTTTGCTGATGTCAACGTTGTGAACAGAGTGCTCCATGGTGGTGGTGGGGTTATGGTATGGGCAGGCATAAGCTACAGACAACACACACACTTTTATCAATGGTAATTTGAAAGCACAGAGACACCATGGCGAGATCCTGAGGCCCATTGTTGTGCCATTACCTCATGTTTCAGCATGATAATACACGGCCCCATGTCGCAAGGATCTGGACACAATTCCTGGAAGTTGAAAATGTCCCAGTTCTTCCATGGCCTGCATACTCACCAGAAACTCATTGAGTGTAGTTGGGATGCTCTGGATCGACGTGTACGACAGCGCGTTCCAGTTCAGGCCAATATCAAGCAACTTCGAACAGCCATTGAAGAGGAATGGGACAACATTCCACAGGCCACAATCAACAGCTGGATCAACTCTATGCGAAGGAGATGTGTCACCCTGCATCAGGCAAACGGTGGTCACACCAGATACTGACTGGTTTCCATGAGGTAAATGGTGGTCACACCAGATACTGACTGGTTTCCATGAGGTAAATGGTGGTCACACCAGATACTGACTGGTTTCCATGAGGTAAACAGTGGTCACACCAGATACTGACTGGTTTCCATGAGGTAAATGGTGGTCACACCAGATACTGACTGGTTTCCATGAGGTAAATGGTGGTCACACCAGATACTGACTGGTTTCCATGAGGTAAATGGTGGTCACACCAGAAACTGACTGGTTTCCATGAGGTAAATGGTGGTCACACCAGAAACTGACTGGTTTCCATGAGGTAAATGGTGGTCACACCAGATACTGACTGGTTTCCATGAGGTAAATGGTGGTCACACCAGATACTGACTGGTTTCCATGAGGTAAATGGTGGTCACACCAGAAACTGACTGGTTTCCATGAGGTAAATGGTGGTCACACCAGATACTGACTGGTTTCCATGAGGTAAATGGTGGTCACACCAGATACTGACTGGTTTCCATGAGGTAAACGGTGGTCACATCAGATACTGACTGGTTTCCATGAGGTAAACGGTGGTCACATCAGATACTGACTGGTTTCCATGAGGTAAATGGTGGTCACACCAGATACTGACTGGTTTCCATGAGGTAAATGGTGGTCACACCAGATACTGACTGGTTTCCATGAGGTAAATGGTGGTCACACCAGATACTGACTGGGTTTTTGACCTTTTTTCACTTTATACCCCTTTTTCTCCCCAATTTCATGGTATCCAATTGGTAGTTACAGTCTTGTCCCATCGCTGCAACTCCAGTAAGGACTCGGGAGAGGCGAAGGTCGAGAACCATGCGTCCTCCGAAACACGGCCCTGCCAAGCCGCACTGCTTCTTGACACACTTCTCGCCTAACCCAGAAGCCAGCCGCACCAATGTGTTGGAGGAAACACTGTACACCTGGCGACCTAATTCAGCTTTCAGGTGCCCGGCCTGTCACAAAGAGTCGCTAGAGTGCGATGGGACAAGGCAATACCAGCCGGCCAAACCCTCCCCTAACCCGGACGACGCTGGGCCAATTGTGCGTCACCTCATGGGTCTTCTGGTCACGGCCAGCTGTGACACAGCCTGGGATCGAACCCGGGTCTGTAGTGACACCTCTAGCTATGAGATACAGTACCTTAGATCGCTGTGACATAGCCTGGGATCGAACCCGGGTCTGTCTGTAGTGACACCTCTAGCTATGAGATACAGTACCTTAGATCGCTGTGACATAGCCTGGGATCGAACCCGGGTCTGTCTGTAGTGACACCTCTAGCTATGAGATACAGTACCTTAGATCGCTGTGACATAGCCTGGGATCGAACCCGGGTCTGTCTGTAGTGACACCTCTAGCTATGAGATACAGTACCTTAGATCGCTGTGACACAGCCTGGGATCGAACCCGGGTCTGTAGTGACACCTCTAGCTATGAGCTATTATGTAACATAGCTCTAATATGGTTGGATACATATTACAATTATGTACATATTACATCTGTATACATATTACAACTATATACAGTTGAAGTCAGAAGTTACACCTTAGCCAAATACATTTAAACTCAGTTTTCAGTGAGTTTAACTCAGTGATCAGTTAGGATCACCACTTTATTTTAAGAATGTGAAATGTCAGGTCTTCCAGCGTTTCAGGAATCACAGACATATGTCTCCAAGTGGAAGCAGAAAGTTCTTATTGGTTATAAGAAATGATAGCGAATACATTGTGAAAATAAAGTAAAGATTAACGCCAGAAGAATCAAAATAGCAAAGTTGGGTCGAAGCTCACAAAACGGAGGCCTCGAGGATGGCGCCTTCTTAAATCACTATGGAGATGGGAATGCTGGACTTCTCGTCTGAAGACAGTCAGTCAGACAGGTTTAATACATCTACTAGGGCTGTGAACGTGAAAACGTTTAAACAAAGTTGGGATCTTCAACATGCAGAAAAATCCTAACCGAAACACAAAATTCAAAATCACAGTGCAGTTATCACAAAACACAGGAAATAATGTGTTACAGCCTAACTCTATGATAGTCTATGAAAGGCCCGGAGGAAGTTGTGTAACTTAAAGACAGACTCAGCAGGAAGAAGTAAGACAGTAAACACCATAGTGGGTCAATTTCTACAACAACTAAAAGTTTTGACGAGTGAGGCTAAACTTCTGCTCTGTTTTTTGATGTCCTGTCCACTGTGAACAGTGTGAAGCCAACCCATACACATGTTTTGATGTCCTGTCTACTGACCCAAACCGTTGCTGAGACCCAGACCGTTGCTGAGACCCAAACCGTTGCTGAGACCCAAACCGTTGCTGAGACCCAAACCGTTGCTGAGACCCAAACCGTTGCTGAGACCCAAACCATTGATGAGACCCAAACCATTGCTGTCAGCAGCATTGTGAATTAAAATATGAATTATATTAAATTACAAATTATGATTTTATTTCTCGACGTTTTAACAGAAAGACAATTTAAACATGAAAGGAAAAAACAAATGTTTTGTCACATGCCTAACATCTACAAGAATGTGGTCCTTCAACATCATTTCCCTTCATAGGTAACAACAAAGGGGAAATGATATGGTGCCATTTGGGATAATCTGGTCTAAAGTAGTGTACTATATAGGGAGTAGGGCTCTGGTCTATAGTAGTGCACTATATAGGGAGTAGGGCTCTGGTCTAAAGTAGTGCACTATATAGGGAATAGGGCTCTGGTCTATAGTAGTGCACTATATAGGGAGTAGGGCTCTGGTCTATAGTAGTGTACTATATAGGGAGTAGGGCTCTGGTCTAAAGTAGTGCACTATATAGGAATAGGGCTCTGGTCTATAGTAGTGCACTATATAGGGAGTAGGGCTCTGGTCTATAGTAGTGTACTATATAGGGAGTAGGGCTCTGGTCTATAGTAGTGCACTATATAGGGAGTAGGGCTCTGGTCTAAAGTAGTGCACTATATAGGGAATAGGGCTCTGGTCTATAGTAGTGCACTATATAGGGAGTAGGGCTCTGGTCTATAGTAGTGTACTATATAGGGAGTAGGGCTCTGGTCTATAGTAGTGCACTATATAGGGAGTAGGGCTCTGGTCTATAGTAATGCACTATATAGGGAGTAGGGCTCTGGTCTAAAGTAGTGCACTATATAGGGAGTAGGTGGCCATTTTGGACTCCGACCCCATTCCATCTCCTCTCTTGGCATGTCGTCTGGAGTTTTACTGCTCTACCTCATCAGCTACTATCAGGAGGCCACCATTTCGTCATGGAGAGACCATCCCAAATATTGCTGATATGGTTTGTTTTGGAGTTGCTGTGGGGTCCTGGTATGCTGCTGATAGAGAAAGAAAATACCTTTCCACCGCATTCAATTGCCCCCTCATTTTCTCAGTGACAGGGGGAGAAACTGTCAAGAAGAGAAAATGGTGTCAACAGCCTGTGGAACGGAGTGATAAATGATCATATTCAACATGGCTGACATTCTCAGCTTTAGCTTATCCTTTAGACCAGGGGTATTCAACCGTTACCCTACGAGGCAGGGGTATGCACCCACCTGGTGTCCCAGGTCTAAATCAGTCCCTGATTGGAGGGGAATCACCCACCTGGTGTCCCAGGTCTAAATCAGTCCCTGATTAGAGGGG
This sequence comes from Oncorhynchus tshawytscha, assembly GCF_018296145.1. Lineage (NCBI taxonomy): Eukaryota > Metazoa > Chordata > Actinopteri > Salmoniformes > Salmonidae > Oncorhynchus > Oncorhynchus tshawytscha. The sequence continues at coordinate 80,185,047 of NC_056431.1, forward strand.
AATCACCCACCTGGTGTCCCAGGTCTAAATCAGGTCCTTGATTAGAGGGAAATCACCCACCTGGTGTCCCAGGTCTAAATCAGTCCCTGATTAGAGGGGAATCACCCACCTGGTGTCCCAGGTCTAAATCAGTCCCTGATTAGAGGGGAATCACCCACCTGGTGTCCCAGGTCTAAATCAGGTCCTTGATTAGAGGGAAATCACCCACCTGGTGTCCCAGGTCTAAATCATTACCCTGGTTAGAGGGAAATCACCCACCTGGTGTCCCAGGTCTAAATCAGTCCCTGATTAGAGGGGAATCACCCACCTGGTGTCCCAGGTCTAAATCAGTCCCTGATTAGAGGGGAATCACCCACCTGGTGTCCCAGGTCTAAATCAGTCCTGATTAGAGGGGAATCACCCACCTGGTGTCCCAGGTCTAAATCAGTCCCTGATTAGAGGGGAATCACCCACCTGGTGTCCCAGGTCTAAATCAGTCCCTGATTGGAGGGGAATCACCCACCTGGTGTCCCAGGTCTAAATCAGTCCCTGATTAGAGGGGAATCACCCACCTGGTGTCCCAGGTCTAAATCAGTCCCTGATTAGAGGGGAATCACCCACCTGGTGTCCCAGGTCTAAACCAGTCCCTGATTAGAGGAACAATGAAAACAACACAGTGGAACTGGCTGTGAGGTCCAGAGGTCCAGAGGGTGCCATTGGCCATTAGCTTCTGGTTAAAAGTAGTGCACTATATAGGGGATAGGGTGCCATTGGCCATTGGGTTCTGGTTAAAAGTAGTGCACTATATAGGGGATAGGGTGCCATTGGCCATTAGCTTCTGGTTAAAAGTTGTGCACTATATAGGGGATAGGGTGCCATTGGCCATTAGCTTCTGGTTAAAAGTTGTGCACTATATAGGGGATAGGGTGCCATTGGCCATTAGCTTCTGGTTAAAAGTTGTGCACTATATAGGGGATAGGGTGCCATTGGCCATTGGGTTCTGGTTAAAAGTAGTGCACTATATAGGGGATAGGGTGCCATTGGCCATAGGGTTCTGGTTAAAAGTAGTGCACTATATAGGGGATAGGGTGCCATTGGCCATAGGGTTCTGGTTAAAAGTAGTGCACTATATAGGGGATAGGGTGCCATTGGCCATAGGGTTCTGGTTAAAGGTAGTGCACTATATAGGGGATAGGGTGCCATTGGGTTCTGGTTAAAGGTAGTGCACTATATAGGGGATAGGGTGCCATTGGCCATAGGGTTCTGGTTAAAAGTAGTGCACTATATAGGGGATAGGGTGCCATTGGCCATAGGGTTCTGGTTAAAGGTAGTGCACTATATAGGGGATAGGGTGCCATTGGGTTCTGGTTAAAGGTAGTGCACTATATAGGGGATAGGGTGCCATTGGCCATCGGGTTCTGGTTAAAAGTAGTGCACTATATAGGGGATAGGGTGCCATTGGCCATAGGGTTCTGGTTAAAGGTAGTGCACTATATAGGGGATAGGGTGCCATTGGGTTCTGGTTAAAAGTAGTGCACTATATTTAACCAGGCAAGTCAGTTAAGAACTAATTCTTATTTACAATGACGGCCTACACCGGCCAAACCCAGACGTCGCCGGGCCAGTTGTGCGCCGCCCTATGGGACTCCCAATCACGGCCGGTTGTGATACAGCCTGGAATGGAACCGGGGCCTTAGACTGCTGTGATACAGACTGGAATGGAACCGGGGCCTTAGACTGCTGTGATACAGACTGGAATGGAACCAGGGCCTTAGACCGCAGGGATACAGACTGGAATGGAACTGGGGCCTTAGAACCAGGGCCTTAGACCGCTGTGATACAGACTGGAATGGAACCAGGGTCTTAGACCGCTGTGATACAGACTGGAATGGAACCAGGGCCTTAGAACCAGGGTCTTAGACCGCTGTGATACAGACTGGAATGGAACCAGGGCCTTAGAACCAGGGTCTTAGACTGCTGTGATACAGACTGGAATGGAACCAGGGCCTTAGAACCAGGGTCTTAGACCGCTGTGATACAGACTGGAATGGAACCAGGGTCTTAGACTGCTGGGATGCAGCCTGGAATAGAACCGGGGTCTTAGAACCAGGGTCTTAGACCGCTGGGATGCAGCCTTGAATGGAACCGGGGCCTTAGAACCAGGGCCTTAGACCGCTGGGATAGAGCCTGGAATGGAACCGGGGCCTTAGAACCAGGGTCTTAGACCGCTGGGATGCAGCCTGGAATGGAACCAGGGTCTTAGACCGCTGTGATACAGACTGGAATGGAACCAGGGCCTTAGAACCAGGGTCTTAGACCGCTGGGATGCAGCCTGGAATGGAACCAGGGTCTTAGACCGCTGTGATACAGACTGGAATGGAACCAGGGCCTTAGAACCAGGGTCTTAGACCTCTGTGATACAGACTGGAATGGAAACAGGGTCTTAGACTGCTGGGATGCAGCCTGGAATAGAACTGGGGTCTTAGAACCAGGGTCTTAGACCGCTGGGATGCAGACTGGAATGGAACTGGGACCTTAGAACCAGGGCTTTAGAACCAGGGCCTTAGACCCTGGTGATACAGCCTGGAATGGAACCAGGGTCTTAGAACCAGGGCCTTAGACCGCTGTGATACAGACTGGAATGGAACCAGGGCCTTAGACTGCTGTGATACAGCCTGGAATGGAACCAGGGTCTTAGAACCGGGGCCTTAGACTGCTGTGATACAGACTGGAATGGAACCAGGGCCTTAGAACCAGGGTCTTAGACCGCTGTGATACAGACTGGAATGGAACCGGGGTCTTAGAACCAGACCTTAGAACCAGGGTCTTAGAACCAGGGCCTTAGACCGCTGTGATACAGACTGGAATGGAACCAGGGCCTTAGACTGCTGTGATACAGACTGGAATGGAACCAGGGCCTTAGAACTAGGGTCTTAGACCGCTGTGATACAGACTGGAATGGAACCGGGGTCTTAGAACCAGGGTCTTAGACCGCTGGGATGCAGCCTGGAATGGAACCGGGGCCTTAGAACCAGGGCCTTAGACCCTGGTGATACAGACTGGAATGGGACCATGGTCTTAGAACCGGGGCCTTAGACTGCTGGGATGCAGCCTGGAATAGAACCGGGTCTTAGAACCAGGGCCTTAGACCGCTGTGATACAGACTGGAATGGAACCAGGGCCTTAGACTGCTGTGATACAGACTGGAATGGAACCAGGGCCTTAGACTGCTGTGATACAGACTGGAATGGAACCAAGGTCTTAGAACCAGGGCCTTAGACTGCTGTGATACAGACTGGAATGGAACCAGGGTCTTAGAACCGGAGCCTTAGTCTGCTGTGATACAGACTGTAATGGAACCAGGGCCTTAGACTGCTGTGATACAGACTGGAATGGAACCAAGGTCTTAGAACCGGGGCCTTAGACTGCTGTGATACAGACTGGAATGGAACCAGGGTCTTAGAACCGGAGCCTTAGTCTGCTGTGATACAGACTGTAATGGAACCAGGGTCTTAGAACTGGGGCCTTAGACTGCTGTGATACAGACTGGAATGGAACCAGGGCCTTAGAACCAGGGTCTTAGAACCAGGGCATTAGACTGCTGTGAAGCAGCCTGGAATCGAACTGGGGTGTTAGACCGCTGGGATACAGCCTGGAATGGAACCGGGGCCTTAGAACCAGGGCCTTAGACCGCTGTGATACAGCCTGGAATGGAACCGGGGTCTTAGAACCAGGGCCTTAGACCGCTGGGATGCAGCCTGGAATGGAACCAGGGCCTTAGACTACTGTGATACAGCCTGGAATGGAACCAGGGCCTTAGACCGCTGGGCCACTCGGGAGCCATGTCAAGGCTGAACACTAAATGTGTAGAATTAGAGCTTTCTGAAGCCTCTCGACTCTCAGAAGTTTTTTTTTAAAATTCATTTTCTTTACCATCATGGTAGTAAGTTGGACGACATTTGAATGTTCTCTGAGGAGGCTCCTGACAGCAGATAGGCCTCCAGCACTTTCAACCAAAGCAGCACTAGCATCTCGGGTAGATCAGAGCCTTTTCTGAATATCCGATCTCAGTATGGCCTATCATACCAGGCTTTCACCATCCATCAGATCAATAACCTATCAATAGACCCCATGTATGGATGACAGGCTAGCATTGTTGTTGTGGCTTGCCAATATCATATTCTCAGAGCCGGTGTAATGTCTTGACTTGAGATGACACAGCTAGCCATTCATTCACAGGGCATGGTCAACAGATCCCATTAATAAAAGCAGACACATTGTGAAATTGCAGTAATAGTGTATATACTGTATATACTGTACTCGATACCATCTACTGCATCTTGCCTATGCCGTTCTGTACCATCACTCATTCATATATCTTTATGTACATATTCTTTATCCCTTTACACTTGTGTGTATAAGGTTGTAGTTTTGGAATTGTTAGTTAGATTACTCGTTGGTTATTACTGCATTGTCAGAACTAGAAGCACAAGCATTTCGCTACACTCGCATTAACATCTGCTAACCATGTGTATGTGAAAAATAAAATTAGATTTGATTTACTAACTAGGGCTAGTTAGCTATAGGAAGGGAGATGGGGAACTCAAAATCTATTTTCCAATTACATCATATGGAAATTAATTAGTGTGCATGTATATTTATTTAATCGATTTGAATAAACTAGCTGGGTAAATGGAGGTAAAGGAGACTTACCAGTAACAGGACTGAGAAGCAGGATGATGTACAGCCCCAGTGACAGCGCCGACATTGGGCACAGGACTGCCATGGCTGGTGGGGTCATTTGGGACGGGCGGTTTCTCCAAAAACTCCGTAAACTAATGTTAAACAAATACATCCGCCCGGACTATCAAATCCAACATAATCCAAATAAAATAGGACGGGATGATTCAAATGCTTCCCAGCTTTAATAGTTGATATTGACAAGGAACTTAACTAGATAATTACCTAACCGTGATTTTCCAATAGAAGGTCCACAGGCAGTGCAGCTAGTAAAATAGCTACCGTTGTCTGTATACTTTCTTATCACCTAACTAGCTACCTTATTCTTATTAAATTGCCTAAACGTTGTAGGGTTTTAATCGACATGGAGTCTCCACTGTAAGTTAACTGTGCTACATATTGAGTTGTCATCGCATTCAACGAGAAAAATCAGATTTTAATGCAGCTACAGTAACCTCACGTTTCCTAGTGGCCGACTGGACAAGACAAATCTTTTGGCTGGGTGGCACTGTCATACGGCTTTTCTGGCGATCTAAGCAGGCATATTCTACTAGCAAGCTGATAAAACTGTTATCACAAAATTGATGATCCTACTTGTTTTCCCCAAAAATATATATATTCCCGATCAAATCCGCTTGATATCCATCCATAATGGACAAGTTGTGTTCTGCCTGTTGGAAATGTGTCCATACTGTAAAGCCAGGCTGACTATTCTGGTGGGCAGGGAAGCCCCTCGACACGGCACACGGAGCAGGGAGGGCCGGCTGGGGGTGGGGTCGGACCGGGAAGACATGTTTCCATTTGCGGAGGTTTTCCAGACAGACGAGCAATGGACAGAGGGGTTCGCCTGAGCATGATCAGTACAAACACCTTTTGGAGCGTTGCAGATAAATATGTATGCAGCCATAATATGTAGATTTCATAACATGTATACAGTTGTAATGTGTATACAGCCGTAATATATACAGTTGTAATGTGTATACAACCATAATATATAGTTGTAATGTGTATACAGTTGTAATGTGTATACAACCATAATATATACAGTTGTAATGTGTATACAGTTGTAATGTGTATACAACCATAATATATACAGTTGTAATGTGTATACAACCATAATATATACAGTTGTAATGTGTATACAGACGTAATATATACAGTTGTAATGTGTATACAGCCATAATATATACAGTTGTAATGTGTATACAGTTGTAATGTGTATACAGCCATAATGTATACAGTTGTAATGTGTATACAGCCGTAATATATACAGTTGTAATGTGTATACAGCCGTAATATATACAGTTGTAATGTGTATACAGTTGTAATGTGTATACAGTTGTAATGTGTATACAGCCGTAATATATACAGTTGTAATATGTATACAGTTGTAATGTGTATACAGCCATAATATATACAGTTGTAATGTGTATACAGTTGTAATGTGTATACAGTTGTAATGTGTATACAGCCATAATATATACAGTTGTAATATGTATACAGTTGTAATATATACAGTTGTAATGTGTATACAGTTGTAATGTGTATACAGCCATAATATATAGAGTTGTAATGTGTATACAGCCATAATATATAGAGTTGTAATATGTATACAGTTGTAATGTGTATACAGCCGTAATATATAGTTGTAATGTGTATACAGTTGTAATGTGTATACAGCCATAATGTATACAGTTGTAATGTGTATACAGTTGTAATGTGTATACAGCCATAATGTGTATACAGTTGTAATGTGTATACAGCCGTAATATATACAGTTGTAATGTGTATACAGCCGTAATATATAGTTGTAATGTGTATACAGCCATAATGTATACAGTTGTAATGTGTATACAGTTGTAATGTGTATACAGCCGTAATATATACAGTTGTAATGTGTATACAGCCGTAATATATAGTTGTAATGTGTATACAGCCATAATGTATACAGTTGTAATGTGTATACAGCCATAATGTATACAGTTGTAATGTGTATACAGCCATAATGTGTATACAGTTGTAAATACATATGAGATGTGTAATGCATAGACGAAGATACAGTAGAATAGTATAGTATATACATATGAGATGAGTAATGTATAGACTAAGATACAGTAGAATAGTATAGAATACAGTATATACATATGAGATGAGTAATGTATAGACTAAGATACAGTAGAATAGTATAGAATACAGTATATACATATGAGATGAGTAATGCATAGACTGAGATACAGTAGAATAGTATAGAATACAGTATATACATATGAGATGAGTAATGCATAGAATAAGATACAGTAGAATAGTATAGAATACAGTATATACATATGAGATGAGTAATGCATAGAATAAGATACAGTAGAATAGTATAGAATACAGTATATACATATGAGATGAGTAATGTATAGACTGAGATACAGTAGAATAGTATAGAATACAGTATATACATATGAGATGAGTAATGTATAGACTGAGATACAGTAGAATAGTATAGAATACAGTATATACATATGAGATGAGTAATGTATAGTCTAAGATACAGTAGAATAGTATAGAATACAGTATATACATATGAGATGAGTAATGTATAGACTAAGATACAGTAGAATAGTATAGAATACAGTATATACATATGAGATGAGTAATGTATAGTCTAAGATACAGTAGAATAGTATAGAATACAGTATATACATATGAGATGAGTAATGTATAGACTAAGATACAGTAGAATAGTATAGAATACAGTATATACATATGAGATGAGTAATGCATAGAATAAGATACAGTAGAATAGTATAGAATACAGTATATACATATGAGATGAGTAATGTATAGACTGAGATACAGTAGAATAGTATAGAATACAGTATATACATATGAGATGAGTAATGTATAGTCTAAGATACAGTAGAATAGTATAGAATACAGTATATACATATGAGATGAGGAATGTATAGACTAAGATACAGTAGGATAGTATAGAATACAGTATATACATATGAGATGAGTAATGTATAGTCTAAGATACAGTAGAATAGTATAGAATACAGTATATACATATGAGATGAGTAATGTATAGACTAAGATACAGTAGAATAGTATAGAATACAGTATATACATATGAGATGAGTAATGTTTAGTCTAAGATACAGTAGAATAGTATAGAATACAGTATATACATATGAGATGAGTAATGCATAGAATAAGATACAGTAGAATAGTATAGAATACAGTATATACATATGAGATGAGTAATGTATAGACTAAGATACAGTAGAATAGTATAGAATACAGTATATACATATGAGATGAGTAATGTATAGTCTAAGATACAGTAGAATAGTATAGAATACAGTATGTACATATGAGATGAGTAATGTATAGACTAAGATACAGTAGGATAGTATAGAATACAGTATATACATATGAGATGAGTAATGTATAGACTAAGATACAGTAGAATAGTATAGAATACAGTATATACATATGAGATGAGTAATGCAGAGACTAAGATACAGTAGAATAGTATAGAATACAGTATATACATATGAGATGAGTAATGTATAGACTAAGATACAGTAGAATAGTATAGAATACAGTATATACATATGAGATGAGTAATGCATAGACTGAGATACAGTAGATGTTCTAACTTTAATGGGTTACAGAGATAATGTTTAAGTTAATTCATTGAGCTGTATCTAAAGATATTTTCTTTACATATGTAATTGACTTAGAATTTGTTTGTTGGAGAACTACATACATATTTGTTGTATTGGTGAGTATTAAATTACGCTTTTGACTGGAAGTTCCAGAATGCCTTGCGACCGGAAGTAGAGAGAACGCGCCAGTTATGATTATCCTGACTTTTCGCTAGCAACGTACTTTTATTGCTCTGTAGAATCTAAATTTGTTAAATGTAACGTGAACAAGTATTATTACTAAAAGAAGCGTTCATTTCAAACACGACGTCCCGAGTCATTACTTTGAAGATAGTTATTCTATAGTAGAATAGTGTGGAATACAGTATATATATATATATATATATGAGATGAGTAATACATAGACTAAGATACAGTAGAATAGTATAGAATACAGTATATATATATATATATATATATATATATGAGATGAGTAATACATAGACTAAGATACAGTAGAATAGTATAGAATACAGTATATATATATATATATATATATATATATATATGAGATGAGTAATACATAGACTAAGATACAGTAGAATAGTATAGAATACAGTATATATATATATATATGAGATGAGTAATGCAAGATATGTAAACATTATTAAAGTGCCCAAGTGTTCCATTTATTAAAGTGGCCAATGATTCCAAGTCTGTGTATAGACAGCAGCCTGTCTATATGTTGCATATATTCACAATGGAAATACAAAGGGGAATTATTTAATTATTACTTTCCCCATTCAGTAGTCTACGCATGACAATCAGTTCCCAAGTGGTGGAGTACTGTGTACGCAGGGCCATGGCTATGCGTAAATGTACGCACTCAAGCAAATGCTCATGTTGATAAATGAGTCCCCGGTCTTTCGGCACCGCTAGGGCGGTTTGCAGCAGCTGACGAGCAGGGCTCCAGACACTGTGGGCCTGGGTTTGAATGCGTTGCTGACCAATATGGCGCAGCCCTCTCAGACTGCCCGAAATGACAGTTAAAGGACAGAACATTTGAAAGTAAATGATATTTTCTTGAGAGGGTTTAGTAACGTCAGTCCCTCTATCGTTTTCTGTGAATACCATTGATCGAGGTCGAGGGGGAAGAGAGGATAAACAGGCTACGGTGGAAACGCCTCGTCAGGTCGATCAGCAGGCGCAAGTGTGAGAGACGGAAACAGATTGCGCGTTTTATAGTATCTAGAGCCCCATGGCGGCCGGTAGTCAACACACATTTAATATCAAAGACGCTGGACAATAACAATAATTCATTGTTTACATACAGATTATTTCACTTATAATTCACTTATAATTCACGGGAAAAATGATTTGTGTCATGTACAAAGTAGATGTCCTAACCGACTTGCCAAAACTATAGTTTGTTAACAAGAAACTATAGTTTGTTCCCAGTTTGTTCTGACCCAATTCCAGTGGGTCAGAAGTTTACATACACTAAATTGACTGTACCTTTACACAGCTTGGAAAATTCCAGAAAATGATGTCATGGTTTTAGAAGCTTCTGATGTATTTCAAGGCCTACCTTCAAACTCAGTGCCTCTTTGCTTGACATCATGGGAAAAATTTTAAAAATCTGCCAAAACCTCAGAGAAAAAAAATTGTAGACCTCCACAAGTCTGGTTCATCCTTGGGAGCAATTTCCAAACACCTGAAGGTACCACGTTCATCTGTACAAACAATAGTACACAAGTATAAACACCATGGGACCACGCAGCCGTCATACCGCTCAGGAAGGAGATGCATTCTGCCTGGGTAGATTTACAGGACTACTGTTTAACCCCTATTACAGGTCCATGATTAGTGAGGATCAGGGTAGATTTATAGGACTATTACAGTTCCATGATTAGTGAGGATCAGGGTAGATTTATAGGACTACTGTTTAACCCCTATTACAGTTCCATGATTAGTGAGGATCAGGGTAGATTTATAGGACTACTGTTTAACCCCTATTACAGTTCCATGATTAGTGAGGATCAGGGTAGATTTATAGGACTACTGTTTAACCCCTATTACAGTTCCATGATTAGTGAGGATCAGGGTAGATTTATAGGACTATTACAGTTCCATGATTAGTGAGGATCAGGACTGCTGTTCAACCCCTATTACAGTTCCATGATTAGTGAGGATCAGGGCTGCTGTTCAACCCCTATTACAGTTCCATGATTAGTGAGGATCAGGACTACTGTTCAACCCCTATTACAGTTCCATGATTAGTGAGGATCAGGACTACTGTTTAACCCCTATTACAGTTCCATGATTAGTGAGGATCAGGGTAGATTTATAGGACTACTGTTCAACCCCTATTACAGTTCCATGATTAGTGAGGATCAGGGTAGATTTATAGGACTACTGTTCAACCCCTATTACAGTTCCATGATTAGTGAGGATCAGGTTAGATTTATAGGACTATTACAGTTCCATGATTAGTGAGGATCAGGGTAGATTTATAGGACTACTGTTTAACCCCTATTGTACACTTTTCTCACCTTCCAATTGATTGATTGAACTTCAACATGACAACTTTCAGGATGAATCAAACCACCATTTTTGATTCATCAATATATTTTGTGCGTATAAAGGCTCTCTTAACCTGTTTTTTTATTTATTTGATTTATTATACATACTTTCCTAATCCTGCCTAATAATCTACAAAATCAGAGTATATTTAACTACTAGTAGTAGTTATTTTTAAGCATGGTTACATTAATAATATGCTGTGGATTATACACTCACCAGGACAGTTTATTAGGTACGCCCATCTAGTACCGGGTTGGTCCCCCTGTGCCTCCAGAACAACCTGAATTCTTTGGGGCATTCTACAAGGTATCAGGAACGTTTCACAGGAATGTTGGTCCATGCTGACGCGATAGCATCACGCGACAAGGCACTAAAGTCATATAAATACAACATGGAAAAGAAATACACTTTTTGATCTAAATGTAAAGCCTAACAGCCTTCTGAACAACCTCTATCCCCAAGCCATAAGACTGCTAAATAGCTAACAGCATGGACTCTCTGAGTTGACCCCTGTATTTTATTTTTGCACTGTCTCTATGTACACTCTCACACACTAGTCCCCTTCTCCCTATACATATCTACCTCTATTACTGTCTCTATGTACACTCTCACACACTAGTCCCCTTCCCCTTATACATATCTACCTCTATTACTGTCTCTATGTACACTCTCACACACTAGTCCCCTTCCCCCTATACATATCTACCTCTATTACTGTCTCTATGTACACTCTCACACACTAGTCCCCTTCCCCTTATACATATCTACCTCTATTACTGTCTCTATGTACACTCTCACACACTAGTCCCCTTCCCCCTATACATATCTACCTCTATTACTGTCTCTATGTACACTCTCACACACTAGTCCCCTTCCCCTTATACATATCTACCTCTATTACTGTCTCTATGTACACTCTCACACACTAGTCCCCTTCACCCTATACATATCTACCTCTATTACTGTCTCTATGTACACTCTCACACACTAGTCCCCTTCCCCTTATACATATCTACCTCTATTACTGTCTCTATGTACACTCTCACACACTAGTCCCCTTCCCCCTATACATATCTACCTCCATCACTCCAGTATCCCTGTCTCCTTCCCCCTCTACATATCTACCTCCATCACTCCAGTATCCCTGTACATTGTTAATATGGTACTGACCCTGTATATAGTCTCCTTCCCCCTATACATATCTACCTCCATCACTCCAGTATCCCTGTCTCCTTCCCCCTATACATATCTACCTCCATCACTCCAGTATCCCTGTCTCCTTCCCCCTATACATATCTATCTCCATCACTCCAGTATCCCTGTCTCCTTCCCCCTATACATATCTACCTCCATCACTCCAGTATCCCTGTACATATTCAGTTGTATGCTTCTTACATTGTGATGTTATTTTTAGGTTTATTTCTGTTGTGTGTTTGTTCTACCTTGTTATCTTTACATTGATATTGATTTACTGTATTGTTGGGTTCGGAACTTTCAAGAAAGGCATTTCACTGTATTTGGACAGGTGACATGAAAACTGTAAACCTTCTGTTTGGGGCAGACCCAATACGTCACTGAGTAACTGCCTCCTTACTTTTCAAGCATAGTGGTGGCTGCATCATGGTATGGGTATGCTTGACATCGGCAAATAATGAGGAGTTTTTCAGGATAAAAACAAATGGAATAAAGCGAAGCACAGGAAAAATTCTAGATGAAAACCTGGTTCAGTCTGCTTTCCACCAGACACTGAGACATGAATTCACTTTTCAGCAGGACAATAACCTAAAACACAAGGCCAAATCTACACTGGAGTTGCTTACCAAGAAGACAGTGAATGTTCCTGAGTGGCCGAGTTACAGTTTTGCTTGAAAATCTGTGGCTGTCTAGCCATGATCCCAACACCTTGACAGAGCTTGAAGATTTTTGAAAATAATAATGTGCAAATGGTGCACAATTCAGGTGTGCGAAGCTCTTAGAGACTTACCCAGAAAGACTCACAGCTGTAATCACTCTTAGAGACTTACCCAGAAAGACTCACAGCTGTAATCACTCTTAGAGACTTACCCAGAAAGACTCACAGCTGTAATCACTCTTATAGACTTACCCAGAAAGACTCACAGCTGTAATCACTCTTAGAGACTTACCCAGAAAGACTCACAGCTGTAATCACTCTTAGAGACTTACTCAGAGACTCACGGCTGTCATCTCTCTTAGAGACTTACCCAGAAAGACTCACAGCTGTAATCACTCTTAGAGACTTACCCAGAAAGACTAATCGCTGCCAAAAGTGTTTCTGTCTAACCTGTACCGACTCAGAGCTGAATATTCATGCAACAACTATATTTTAGTTATATAATTTCTAATAATCTTTAAAAATATATAGATGTTTTGTTTTTACATGGACAGAATATTTTGTGTACATTGTTGAGAAAAAAGTTCAATTAAATCCATTTGAATCCTTTGTAACATGTGAAGAAATCCAAGGGGTCTGAATACTATTGCCTTGTTTTTACATGATCCCTATATTCTGAACCTGTTCTCTAGATGGATTCTATATTCTGAACCTGTTCTCTAGAAGGATTCTATATTCTGAACCTGTTCTCTAGAAGGATTCTATATTCTGAACCTGTTCTCTAGAAGGATTCTATATTCTGAACCTGTTCTCTAGATGGATTCTATATTCTGAACCTGTTCTCTAGAAGGATTCTATATTCTGAACCTGTTCTCTAGATGGATTCTATATTCTGAACCTGTTCTCTAGATGGATTCTATATTCTGAACCTGTTCTCTAGAAGGATTCTATATTCTGAACCTGTTCTCTAGATGGATTCTATATTCTGAACCTGTTCTCTAGATGGATTCTATATTCTGAACCTGTTCTCTAGAAGGATTCTATATTCTGAACCTGTTCTCTAGATGGATTCTATATTCTGAACCTGTTCTCTAGATGGATTCTATATTCTGAACCTGTTCTCTAGAAGGATTCTATATTCTGAACCTGTTCTCTAGAAGGATTCTATATTCTGAACCTGTTCTCTAGATGGATTCTATATTCTGAACCTGTTCTCTAGAAGGATTCTATATTCTGAACCTGTTCTCTAGAAGGATTCTATATTCTGAACCTGTTCTCTAGATGGATTCTATATTCTGAACCTGTTCTCTAGAAGGATTCTATATTCTGAACCTGTTCTCTAGATGGATTCTATATTCTGAACCTGTTCTCTAGAAGGATTCTATATTCTGAACCTGTTCTCTAGATGGATTCTATATTCTGAACCTGTTCTCTAGAAGGATTCTATATTCTGAACCTGTTCTCTAGAAGGATTCTATATTCTGAACCTGTTCTCTAGAAGGATTCTATATTCTGAACCTGTTCTCTATATGGATTATATATTCTGAACCTGTTCTCTAGATGGATTCTATATTCTGAACCTGTTCTCTAGAAGGATTCTATATTCTGAACCTGTTCTCTAGATGGATTCTATATTCTGAACCTGTTCTCTAGAAGGATTCTATATTCTGAACCTGTTCTCTAGATGGATTCTATATTCTGAACCTGTTCTCTAGATGGATTCTATATTCTGAACCTGTTCTCTAGATGGATTCTATATTCTGAACCTGTTCTCTATATGGATTCTATATTCTGAACCTGTTCTCTAGAAGGATTCTATATTCTGAACCTGTTCTCTAGAAGGATTCTATATTCTGAACCTGTTCTCTAGAAGGATTCTATATTCTGAACCTGTTCTCTAGAAGGATTCTATATTCTGAACCTGTTCTCTAGATGGATTCTATATTCTGAACCTGTTCTCTAGAAGGATTCTATATTCTGAACCTGTTCTCTAGAAGGATTCTATATTCTGAACCTGTTCTCTAGAAGGATTCTATATTCTGAACCTGTTCTCTAGAAGGATTCTATATTCTGAACCTGTTCTCTAGATGGATTATATATTCTGAACCTGTTCTCTAGAAGGATTCTATATTCTGAACCTGTTCTCTAGATGGATTCTATATTCTGAACCTGTTCTCTAGAAGGATTCTATATTCTGAACCTGTTCTCTAGAAGGATTCTATATTCTGAACCTGTTCTCTAGAAGGATTCTATATTCTGAACCTGTTCTCTAGAAGGATTCTATATTCTGAACCTGTTCTCTAGAAGGATTCTATATTCTGAACCTGTTCTCTAGATGGATTCTATATTCTGAACCTGTTCTCTAGAAGGATTCTATATTCTGAACCTGTTCTCTAGAAGGATTCTATATTCTGAACCTGTTCTCTAGATGGATTCTATATTCTGAACCTGTTCTCTAGAAGGATTCTATATTCTGAACCTGTTCTCTAGAAGGATTCTATATTCTGAACCTGTTCTCTAGATGGATTCTATATTCTGAACCTGTTCTCTAGAAGGATTCTATATTCTGAACCTGTTCTCTAGATGGATTCTATATTCTGAACCTGTTCTCTAGAAGGATTCTATATTCTGAACCTGTTCTCTAGATGGATTCTATATTCTGAACCTGTTCTCTAGAAGGATTCTATATTCTGAACCTGTTCTCTAGAAGGATTCTATATTCTGAACCTGTTCTCTAGAAGGATTCTATATTCTGAACCTGTTCTCTATATGGATTCTATATTCTGAACCTGTTCTCTAGAAGGATTCTATATTCTGAACCTGTTCTCTAGATGGATTCTATATTCTGAACCTGTTCTCTAGAAGGATTCTATATTCTGAACCTGTTCTCTAGAAGGATTCTATATTCTGAACCTGTTCTCTAGAAGGATTCTATATTCTGAACCTGTTCTCTAGAAGGATTCTATATTCTGAACCTGTTCTCTATATGGATTCTATATTCTGAACCTGTTCTCTAGAAGGATTCTATATTCTGAACCTGTTCTCTAGAAGGATTCTATATTCTGAACCTGTTCTCTATATGGATTCTATATTCTGAACCTGTTCTCTAGAAGGATTCTATATTCTGAACCTGTTCTCTATATGGATTATATATTCTGAACCTGTTCTCTAGAAGGATTCTATATTCTGAACCTGTTCTCTAGATGGATTCTATATTCTGAACCTGTTCTCTAGAAGGATTCTATATTCTGAACCTGTTCTCTAGAAGGATTCTATATTCTGAACCTGTTCTCTAGAAGGATTCTATATTCTGAACCTGTTCTCTAGAAGGATTCTATATTCTGAACCTGTTCTCTAGAAGGATTCTATATTCTGAACCTGTTCTCTAGAAGGATTCTATATTCTGAACCTGTTCTCTAGATGGATTCTATATTCTGAACCTGTTCTCTAGAAGGATTCTATATTCTGAACCTGTTCTCTAGAAGGATTCTATATTCTGAACCTGTTCTCTAGAAGGATTCTATATTCTGAACCTGTTCTCTAGATGGATTCTATATTCTGAACCTGTTCTCTAGATGGATTCTATATTCTGAACCTGTTCTCTAGAAGGATTCTATATTCTGAACCTGTTCTCTATATGGATTATATATTCTGAACCTGTTCTCTAGAAGGATTCTATATTCTGAACCTGTTCTCTAGAAGGATTCTATATTCTGAACCTGTTCTCTATATGGATTCTATATTCTGAACCTGTTCTCTAGAAGGATTCTATATTCTGAACCTGTTCTCTAGAAGGATTCTATATTCTGAACCTGTTCTCTAGAAGGATTCTATATTCTGAACCTGTTCTCTAGAAGGATTCTATATTCTGAACCTGTTCTCTAGAAGGATTCTATATTCTGAACCTGTTCTCTAGAAGGATTCTATATTCTGAACCTGTTCTCTAGAAGGATTCTATATTCTGAACCTGTTCTCTAGATGGATTCTATATTCTGAACCTGTTCTCTAGAAGGATTCTATATTCTGAACCTGTTCTCTAGAAGGATTCTATATTCTGAACCTGTTCTCTATATGGATTATATATTCTGAACCTGTTCTCTAGATGGATTCTATATTCTGAACCTGTTCTCTAGATGGATTCTATATTCTGAACCTGTTCTCTATATGGATTATATATTCTGAACCTGTTCTCTAGAAGGATTCTATATTCTGAACCTGTTCTCTAGAAGGATTCTATATTCTGAACCTGTTCTCTATATGGATTATATATTCTGAACCTGTTCTCTAGAAGGATTCTATATTCTGAACCTGTTCTCTAGAAGGATTCTATATTCTGAACCTGTTCTCTATATGGATTATATATTCTGAACCTGTTCTCTAGATGGATTATATATTCTGAACCTGTTCTCTAGAAGGATTCTATATTCTGAACCTGTTCTCTAGAAGGATTCTATATTCTGAACCTGTTCTCTATATGGATTCTATATTCTGAACCTGTTCTCTAGAAGGATTCTATATTCTGAACCTGTTCTCTAGAAGGATTCTATATTCTGAACCTGTTCTCTAGAAGGATTCTATATTCTGAACCTGTTCTCTAGAAGGATTCTATATTCTGAACCTGTTCTCTATATGGATTCTATATTCTGAACCTGTTCTCTAGAAGGATTCTATATTCTGAACCTGTTCTCTATATGGATTATATATTCTGAACCTGTTCTCTAGATGGATTCTATATTCTGAACCTGTTCTCTAGAAGGATTCTATATTCTGAACCTGTTCTCTAGATGGATTCTATATTCTGAACCTGAGCTCAAAAGAAAAGCACGTTACACACCTTCATAAGTTAAGTCTGAATACCAACTACTGAAGTGGGTATGAAAGGCGTCCTAAGTCGGAATCGGGCTTTTATGAATTGGAAAAATCCTCATGAATTGGAAATATTCACTTCCTGAATTGACTACATTGAAAAGTGAATTGACCCCAACTCGGATTCAAACGCATAAAAGGTATATGATAAGTACACTGAACAAAAATATAAACACAACATTTTAAGTTGTAAATTAATTTGTGCACATCACTGTTAGTGAGCATTTCTTCTTTGCCAAAGTAATCCATCCACCTGACAGGTGTGGCATATCAAGAAGATGATTTAACAGCATGAGCATTACACAGGTGCACCTTGTGCTAGGAACAATAAAAGGCCACTCTAAAATGTGCAGTTTTGTCACACAACACAATGCCACAGATGTCTCAAGATTTGAAGGAGGGTGTAATTGGAATGCTGACAGCAGGAATGTCCACCAGAGCTGTTGCCAGATAATTGAATGTTAATTTCTCTACCATAAGCCACCTCCAATGTCCTTTTAGAGAATATGGCGATACGTCCTGCCAGCCTCACAACCGCAGACCACGTGTAACCAGGCCAGCCCAGGAGGTCCACATCCGGCTTCTTCACCTGTGAAATCGTCTGAGACCAGCCACCCAAACAGCTGATGAAGCGGAGGAGTATTTCGGTCTGTAATAAAGCCCTTTTGTGGTGAAACTCATTCTGATTAGTTGGGCCTATGCCCTCCCAGGCCCACGCATGGCTGTGCCCCTGCCCAGTCATGTTAAATCCATAGATTAGGGCCGAAATAATTTATTTCAATTGAGTTAATATGAAGTGGAACTCAGTACAATTGATATCTGGAATAGTGCATGTTGTGTTTATATCTTTGTTCAGTATACATAGGGCAGGTCCCAAATGGCACCCTATTCCAGATATAGTGCACTACTTTAGACCCAAATGGCACCCTATTCCAGATATAGTGCACTACTTTAGACCCAAAAGGCACCCTATTCCAGATATAGTGCACTACTTTAGACCCAAAATACACCCTATTCCAGATATAGTGCACTACTTTTGACCAGAGCCCTGGAAGACAATAGGGTGCCATTTCGGAGGCAAACATACTGTGCTTCATCTTCAACTCTGACTGAGAGACAATCTCATCTCCTCCTCCCTGACACTCATATCCAATCGGTGTGTCTCTGACTCTAGCACAGAGGGGATTGGTTGCTGCGAGACCAACACCAGAGAATCAGTCAAGTCTTGGCGAAGAGACACCAGCCATTGGTTGTTCCTGGAGGAGTGTTGGATAAACTCCACCCTCTCCCGGTGGTCGAGGACGAGTGTCAGCTGTAGGTAGTGTACCTGCGAGGTTAGGGAACAACATTAATATAAAGGTGTATCGTTCAATCACCTTGATAAATGATGATTAAATAAGCTTGACAAATCATAGTATACATCTGAAATGACACCGTATTCCCTCACCGGCCAGTGATCAATAGTTATGATTTATAATGATCAGACACCGTGATCAATAGTTATGATTTATAATGATCAGACACCGTGATAAATAGTTATGATTTATAATGATCAGACACCGTGATCAATAGTTATGATTTATAATGATCAGACACCATGATCAATAGTTATGATTTATAATGATCAGACACCGTGATCAATAGTTATGATTTATAATGATCAGACACCGTGATCAATAGTTATGATTTATAATGATCAGACACCGTGATCAATAGTTATGATTTATAATGATCAGACACCGTGATCAATAGTTATGATTTATAATGATCAGACACCGTGATCAATAGTTATGATTTATAATGATCAGACACCGTGATCAATAGTTATGATTTATAATGATCAGACACCGTGATCAATAGTTATGATTTATAATGATCAGACACCGTGATAAATAGTTATGATTTATAATGATCAGACACCGTGATCAATAGTTATGATTTATAATGATCAGACACCGTGATCAATAGTTATGATCTATAATGATCAGACACCGTGATCAATAGTTATGGTCCTCTGCGTGATTCAGAGTCCAAAGCTACAGAACTGTAATAGTCCCGCTAGTGACCGTGCACCTCCCCAAAATACACTCTGTGTACACGGCTTCTCTTCTTTTGAATGGTGGGAGGCGCGCTGAGAATTAAAAAAATATGAAAGCAATGGTTCAATATTGTAGAACACTGCTGTGCAGACACTGCTGTGAACTCTGATGAGCCCTTAAGGGAACTGGATACAGATTGGGACACAGCCACGGTGTCCACAGTGACCTACCTGGTCCTCTAGCTCCTTCACCTTGGTCCTAAGGAGTCCCAACTCCTCTGTTTCCAGACCAACCAAGCCCCTGGACTCCTACAGAACAGAAAGGAGTTAACGCTCTGTCTAAAATCAGCACATTTCAGTGGGGTAGTTAGTAGACGGTTGATGACCAACCTGAGCTCTGTCTCTGAGGCCGCTGGAGGACAACTCATCACGTGATGATCCTCTCTCCGTCTTTAACACAAACCACATCAGAAGTATCATTCTAAATAGTAAGGTAACAGTTCTGAATTATCCAAGTCTGAGACTAGAAAAAAGGCAAATGTGAGGGCACCTCCTTTCTATTCGGGATCCGGAATCAGGTGAATGGATGATTAACTTAACCTTTAGTTGTGCAGGTAAATAAGGTAGAAAACAAGGAAAATCAGTATACCTGTGTCAGCATCTCTCTGAGGTGTTTCCTCTCAGTCTTCAGTCTGTCAGTGCGTTGTTCCAGTTGTGTGTTCCTCCTCTGTAGCCGTCTATGGTCTATCTCTAGCTGGGCCACGGCCCTCTGCAGGACAGACAGGCGTTCCTGGACCAGGGGGTCTATCTCTAGCTGGGCCACGGCCCTCTGCAGGACAGACAGACAGTCTTTTACATCAGGGTCCATCTCCAGCTGGGCCACATCCCTCTGCAGGACAGACAGACGTTCCTGGACCACAGGGTCCATCTCTAGCTGGGCCACGGCCCTCTGCAGGACAGACAGACAGTCTTTTACATCAGGGTCCATCTCCAGCTGGGCCACATCCCTCTGCAGGACAGACAGACGTTCCTGGACCAGGGGGTCTATCTCTATCTGGGCCACGGCCCTCTGCAGGACAGACAGACATTCCTGGACCAGGGGGTCTATCTCTAGCTGGGCCACGCCCTCTGCAGGACAGACAGACGTTCCTGGACCAGGGGTCTATCTCTATCTGGGCCACGGCCCTCTGCAGGACAGACAGACATTTCTGGACCAGGGGGTCTATCTCTAGCTGGGCCACGCCCTCTGCAGGACAGACAGACGTTCCTGGACCAGGGGGTCTATCTCTAGCTGGGCCACGGCCCTCTGCAGGACAGACAGACGTTCCTGGACCATAGGGTCCATCTCTATCTGGGCCACGGCCCTCTGCAGGACAGACAGACGTTCCTGGACCACAGGGTCCATCTCTATATGGGCCACGGCCCTCTGCAGGACAGGCAGTCTTTTACATCAGGGTCGTGTACTGAACTGTACAGCACTACTGTCTCCTGTATGGGCAGACGGGTCTGACAGGAACTCACCAGACAGACACTGAATTGCTGCTCACAACTGGAAAACTGTCCCTTAGGGGGTTATAATGTCCCTTGGGGGGTTATAACATGTCCTGGGGGGTTATAACATGTCTTGGGGGGTTATAACATGTCTTGGGGGGTTATAACATGTCTTGGGGGATTATAACATGTCTTGGGGTGTTATAACATGCCTTGGGGTGTTGTAACATGTCTTGGGGGTTATAACATTTTTGGGGGTTATAACATGTCTTGAGGGGTTATAATGTCCCTTGGGGGTTATAACATGTCTTGGGGGGTTATAACATGTCTTGGGGGTTATAACATGCCTTGGGGGTTATAACATGTCTTGGGGGTTATAATATGTCCTGGGGGGTTATAACATGTCTTGGGGGTTATACCATGCCTTGGGGGTTATAACATGTCTTGGGGGGTTATAATATGTCCTGGGGGGTTATAACATGTCCTGGGGGTTATAACATGCCTTGGGGGGTTATAACATGTCTTGGGGGTTATAATATGTCCTGGGGGTTATAACATGTCTTGGGGTGTTATACCATGCCTTGGGGGTTATAACATGTCTTGGGGGTTATAATATGTCCTGGGGGTTATAACATGTCCTGGGGGTTATAACATGTCTTGGGGGTTATAACATGTCTTGGGGGGTTATAACATTTCTTGAGGAGGGTTATAACAGCTGACATGTTAACACATGGGCCCCGGTCTAAAGCAGTGCACTATATAGGGGAAGAGATGTCATTTGTAAAGTAGTGTCTGGTCCAGTCCCTTCTCCTCATTAGCTCACATCCTTTACCTACAGGCACCAGCTAACATCCTTTACCTACAGACACCAGGCAACATCCTTTACCTACAGACACCAGGCCACATCCTTTACCTACAGGCACCAGCTAACATCCTTTACCTACAGACACCAGGCAACATCCTTTACCTACAGACACCAGCTCACATCCTTTACCTACAGACACCAGGCCACATCCTTTACCTACAGACACCAGGCCACATCCTTTACCTACAGACACCAGGCCACATCCTTTACCTACAGACACCAGGCCACATCCTTTACCTGCAGACACCAGGCCACATCCTTTACCTACAGACACCAGGCCACATCCTTTACCTACAGACACCAGACCACATCCTTTACCAACAGACACCAGACCACATCCTTTACCAACAGACACTAGACTAACTGTGTCCAGCTCGAAGGACCAATATTGACAGTGGTTTGCATCTCAAATGGCACCCTATTCCCTATATAGTGCACTACTTTAGACCAGCGCCCTGTGGAACCCTATTCCCGGTATAGTGCACTACTGTTGACCAGCGCCCTATGGCACCCTATTCCCTATATTGTGCACTACTAGTGACCAGGGTCCATAGGGGTCATTTGGGGCGCAGCCATAGAGAGGAGTTGTACTAACCTCAGATCCCGCCCCTCTGCTTTGCTCCTGTTGGTGGGCTCTGTCCCGGTAGCCAATCATGGTAGCCTCAGTCTTCTCCAGGGCAGCTGTGACACGGTCTCTGTCCTTACCGAGTTCCTCTACTCTCTCTCTCAGGGTGTAAAGCTCTGTCTCTCTCTGTCTCAACAGTCTAAGACTCTCCTGGCCCTCCTCTTCTCTCTGTCTCAACAGTCTCTCCCTTTCCTCTGTGTCCAGGAGCTGGGAGGACACTCTCTTCCTCAGAGTATCTACCTCGTCCTGAAGCCAGACCTCTCTTCCTGGACCCTCCCGACTTCTTTCTCCTCTCTTCTGGTCTGTCTCCCTTTGTTCCCCAGGCTCTCTCAGTCTCTGTTCATCTGTCTCTTCTTTCTCCAGACTCTGCAGTTTCACTTCCTCTGTGTCTCTCTTCCTCTCCTCCAGTTTATCTTTCTCCTCTCTGTAAGCTTTCTCTCTCACCCTCTCCAGCTCCGTCTCCCTCTCTCTCAGCATGTCCGTGACTAACTCTACACGCCTCAGACTCTCCTGCTCCCTTAGTTTCAGACTCTCCCTCCTCTCCTCCTCTTCCTGTCTCAACGTCTCCATCTTCCGCTGAAGCCTCTCGATCTCGCTCTTCTTCTCTTCTCTCACTCCCTCCATCTCTCCCTCCACCACTCTGATTCTCTCTCTGAGCTGTGTAACTGCCTTCTCAGCAGCCAGACATCTGAGCTCTGTCCTCTGTTCCTCCAGGACATCCAGTCTAGCCCTGGTGGTGGTCAGCTCAGCCTCCTTCTCTACCAACACCTCCTCCATCACCTTCTGTCTCCTGTCCTTCTCTCTCACTGCCTCCTCCATCTCCTCCTCTCTGTCTCTGAGCTTTCTCTCCACCTCCCTTTTCTCTTGCTCCACAGCCCTGGTCCTCCCTCGCAGCTCCTCCACCTCCCCCCGGGCAGCACGCAGGCTCTCCTCCCTGCTCTTCACCATCTCCTCTTTCCTCTCCTGCAGGAGGCTCCTTAGCCTCTCCCCCTCCCTGTGGCTCTCCTCCAGCAGCTGGTTCAGGGTAGCCATCTCCTGCATGGCTGTCCTCAGCCCCTCTCTCATCTTCTGGTTGTCCCCCTCCTTCTCCTGCACCTCCTTCCTGCTTCTCTCCCTGCTCCTGGTCATCTCTGCTCCCTGCTCCTTCAGGGTGGCCAGATGGAGGGCCAGCGCCTCCCTGCTCTCCTTCAACTCCTCCTCCATCCTTCTCAGTGAGGAGCCAGTCCTCTCCTTCTCTCTCCTCTCTCTGTGAGTCTCATCCTTCAGGATCCCAGCCTCTCTCTCCTTCTTCCTGATCTCAGCTAAGAGGTGGTCTCTCTCCTCCTCCAGGGCTTTAACCTGAGCCCCCAGCCTCTCTACGCGACATCCTCTATCCTCCTGCAGGAGGGGTTGTCCTCTCTGCACCTCCTCTAGTCTGGACCTCAGTCTCTCTCCCTCCGTCTGCTCCTCTTTCAGCTGGGCACCCAACCATTCCCTCTCCTCCTTGTTCCTCCTCAAAACATCCTCCTGTCTCTCCCTCTCCTCCTCACTCCTTTTCAGTTCCCCCTTCTTTCTCTGTCTTTCTCCACTGCTCTCTACCGCTCTCACCCTAAAGTCCTCCTCCTCTCTCTCCTTCAGGAGCTGTGAGAGCCTTGCTACTTCTTTTATCCGTTCCTCCACTCTTTCTTTCCATTTCTTCACCTCCTCTTCCAGTCTCACGTTGTGCTGCTCTGTTTCCTGTGCCCGTTCTCTCTCCCTCTCCTCCTTGGCCAGGTGTAGTGCTTTATCCCTGTCTCTGCTCTGACTCCTCTCGGTCTCTAGTAAAGACTCCGTCTCTATCAGAAGGTCTGAGACGTGTTTCTCTGAGAGCTCTGACTGGTGCATTCTGTCTTTCAGATTTCTCAACTCTTCCTCGCTCTGCTGTAGCCTAGCCCCGGCCTTCTCTTCCTCCTCCCTCAGTTTCTCTACCTCCTCTTCTCTTTCCCTCAGCTGAGCCATCTGTCTCTCCATCTTCCCCTCTAGTGTCTGCTGCTCTCTCTTCCCCTCATCCCTCTCTTCTTCTAAGACAATCAACTTCACTCTCAAGACCTCAACCTCTCCTTCTCTCAGCTCCAGCTTTCTTCTCAGTCTCTCCTCTCGCTCCCTTCCCTCCGACTCCTTCCTCCTCTTTCTCAGACTCTCCTCCTGGTATCTTTCTCTCTCCCTCTCTCTGAGCTGTGAGTTCTCTCTCTCCGCAGCAAACATTTTGTTCTCCAATAGTTCAGTTTTCTTCAGTTCTGCCTCCAGATTGTCTCTTTCTTCCTCCAGTGAGATCATTCTAGTGTTCAGCTCCTCTATCTCCTCTGATCTCTTCCTTCCATCTACCTCCTCCTTTTTCAGTTGTTCTGCTATCTTGTCACTCTCTCTTTTCACAGCCTTTAGTTGTTCACTGTTATTCTTCTCTTTTTCAGTGAGCCTCTGACTCAGTCTCGCATTTTCTCTCTCCCTCTCCTCTGCTTTCTCCCTCCATCTCTCTCCCTCTTCTGCTTTCTCCCTCCATCTCTCTCCCTCCTCTGCTTTCTCCCTCCATCTTTCCCCCACTTCTGCTCTCTCCTCTGCTTTCTCCCTCCATCTCTCTCTCTCCTCTGCTTTCTCCCTCCATCTCTCTACCTCTTCTGCTCTCTCCTCTGCTTTCTCCCTCCATCTCTCCCCTCTTCTGCTCTCTCCCTCCATCTCTCTCCCTCCTCTGCTTTCTCCCTCCATCTCTTTCCCTCCTCTGCTTTCTCCCTCCATCTCTCCCCCTCTTCTGCTCTCTTTTCTGCTCTCTCCCTCCATCTCTCTCCCTCCTCTGCTTTCTCCCTCCATCTCTCTCCCTCCTCTGCTTTCTCCCTCCATCTCTACCTCTTCTGCTCTCTCCTCTGCTTTCTCCCTCCATCTCTCCCCTCTTCTGCTCTCTCCCTCCATCTCTCTCCCTCCTCTGCTTTCTCCCTCCATCTCTTTCCCTCCTCTGCTTTCTCCCTCCATCTCTCCCCTCTTCTGCTCTCTCCTCTGCTTTCTCCCTCCATCTCTCTCTCTCCTCTGCTTTCTCCCTCCATCTCTCTACCTCTTCTGCTCTCTCCTCTGCTTTCTCCCTCCATCTCTCTCCCTCCTCTGCTCTCTCTCTCCATCTCTCCCCCTCTTCTGCTTTCTCCCTCCATCTCTCTCCCTCCTCTGCTCTCTCTCTCCATCTCTCCCCCTCCTCCTTCAGTTTTCTCTCTCTGTGTAGGTGGCTCTTGTGTTCTGTGGTTAGTCTCTCCAGCTCTGCGTCTCTCTCCTCCAACAGACACAGCATCTCCTCCCTCTCCTTCTCCAATCCCTCCACCCTGTTCTTCACCTCCTGTACCTCCACGTCTTTCTGTGCCAGCTCTTCTTTCAATCTCTCCGCCCTCTCCCTCTCTTCTGCTTCTCTCTTTTCCGTCTTCCTCTCTTCCTCTATCTCCTTGTCCCGGAGTTTGGTGTTGACCTCTTCTAAAGCCTGAAGGTTTCCCTTTAATATTTCAATGTCCTTCAACTCTTCCTCCAGAGAGATGACCATGGCTTTCAGCTCTGTCATCTCCTCCTCTCTCTTTCTCATCTCTCCTTCCCTTGTTCTCAGAACTTCTGCCACCTTCTCCATCTCTCTTCTTCTGTCTTTCAGTTGTTCACTCTCTTTATTCTCTGTTTCTTTAAACCTCTGACTCATTTCATCCATTTCCCTCTCCAGATTGTCTCTTTCTTCCTCCAGTGAGATTATTCTAGTTTTCAGCTCCTCTATCTCCTCTGATCTCTCCCTTCCCTCGGACTCCTTCCTCCTCTTTCTCAGACTCTCCTCCTGGTATCTTTCTCTCTCCCTCTCTCTGAGCTGTGAGTTCTCTCTCTCCGCAGCAAACATTTTGTTCTCCAATAGTTCAGTTTTCTTCAGTTCTGCCTCCAGATTGTCTCTTTCTTCCTCCAGTGAGATCATTCTAGTGTTCAGCTCCTCTATCTTCTCTAATCTCTTCCTTCCATCTACCTCCTCCTTTTTCAGTTGTTCTGCTATCTTGTCACTCTCTCTTTTCACAGCCTTTAGTTGTTCACTGTTATTCTTCTCTTTTTCAGTGAGCCTCTGACTCAGTCTCTCATATTCTCTCTCCCTCTCCTCTGCTTTCTCCCTCCATCTCTCTCCCTCTTCTGCTCTCTTTTCTGCTCTCTCCCTCCATCTCTCCCCCTCTTCTGCTTTCTCCCTCCATCTCTCTCCCTCCTCTGCTTTCTCCCTCCATCTCTCCCCCTCCTCTGCTTTCTCCCTCCATCTCTCTCCCTCTGCTCTCTCTCTCCCATCTCTCTCCCTCCTCTGCTTTCTCTCTCCATCTCTCTCCTCCTCTGCTTTCTCCCTCCATCTCTCTCCCTCCTCTGCTTTCTCCCTCCATCTCTCTCCCTCTGCTTTCTCTCTCCATCTCTCTCCCTCCTCTGCTCTCTCTCTCCATCTCTCTCCCTCCTCTGCTCTCTCTCTCCATCTCTCCCCCTCGTCCTTCAGCTTTCTCTCTCTGTGTAGGTGGCTCTTGTGTTCTGCGGTTAGTCTCTCTAGCTCTGCATCTCTCTCCTCCAACAGACACGACATCTCCTCCTTCTCCTTCTCCAATCCCTCCATCCTGTTCTTCATCGCCACCACCTCTCCATCTCTGTGCCCCAGCTCCGAGCTCAACGCCATCCTCTCTCTCTGCCATCCTTCCCTCTCTTCTCTCCGTTCCTCCTCTTGTCTTGACCCTTTCTCTGTTGTCTGATCTACCAGTAACTGCAGCCTTTCCAGGTCAGCTTGCCAGACCTCCCTCTCTCTCTGGCTCCTCTCTCTCTCCTCTCGCTCCTCCTGTTTCTCCTTCTCTGTCTGGCTCCTCCCTCTCTCCATCTCTCCCCTCAGACACTGGACCTCCCCTGGAAGATAGAGATATCAGGGACCAATACAACAAAGCCATGGTGAGTTGAATAACTGATGAAAATGAACACATACAAGATGTGGATAAATGGGCTGGTTCTGTGTAATTTGATGGGGTCTGGAGAACCCAAATCACAGAGAGGTGAATCTATGGCACTTTTGTCATATTTTCATTGTAGGCTACAGGAGGCTTAGATTCTGGAAGTAGGCTCCAAGACTTTCTGTCTTCCTGCCAAATGGAAATTGGTATTCATCTTTAAGGCAACAAGTGTCACTGCTCACCCTGCATCACATCCTTGGTCTGGAGCAGAGTGGTGACCTGGATCTGTAGCTGCCTACTCTCTACCTCCAGCCCTGAGACCTGCTGCTGGGCCTGGGTTAACTGGTGCTGCTGTGAGACCGTCAGGATCCTGGAGAGACAAATACAACTCATACATACAGGGAGAAACAACAATACCACTACGATGCTACTATCACTACGATGCTACTACCACTACTACCACAACAATACTACTACGACTACGATGCTACTACCACTACGATGCTACTACCACTACTACCACAACAATACTACTACGACTACGATGCTACTACCACTACGATGCTACTACCACTACTACCACAAGGATACTACTACCACTAGGATACTACTACCACTACTACCACAACAATACTACTACGACTACGATGCTACTATCACTACGATGCTACTACCACTACGATGCTACTATCACTACGATGCTACTATCACTACGATGCTACTATCACTACGATGCTACTATCACTACTACCACAACAATACTACTACTACTACGATGCTACTACCACTACGATGCTACTACCACTACTACCACTACGATGCTACTATCACTACTACCACAACAATACTACTACTACTACGATGCTACTACCACTACGATGCTACTATCACTACTACCACAACAATACTACTACGATGCTACTACCACTACTACCACAACAATACTACTACGATGCTACTACCACTACTACCACAACAATACTACTACGATGCTACTACCACAACAATACTACTACGATGCTACTACCACTACGATGCTACTACCACTACGATGCTACTATCACTACGATGCTACTACCACTACGATGCTACTATCACTACTACCACAACAATACTACTACGATGCTACTACCACTACGATGCTACTATCACTACTACCACAACAGTACTACTACGATGCTACTACCACTACGATGCTCCTATCACTACTACCACAACAATACTTCTACCACTACGATGCTACTACCACTACGATGCTACTACCACTACTACCACAAGGATACTACTACCACTAGGATACTACTACCACTACTACCACTAGGATACTACTACCACTAGGATACTACTACCACTAGGATACTACTACCACTAGGATACTACTACCACTAGGACACTACTACAACTAGGATACTACTACAACTAGGATACTACACCTTCTAGGATACGACCACCACTACGATACTACTACCACTACGATACAGCCACCACCACTACGATACTACCACCACCACTACGATACTACTACCACTACGACACTACTACCACCACTACGATTCTACTACCACCACTACGATTCTACTACCACCACCACGATACTACTACCACCACCACGATACTACTACCAGTACGATACTACCACCACCACTACGATACTACTACCACCACTACGATTCTACTACCACCACTACGATTCTACTACCACCACTACGATACTATCACCACCACTACGATACTATCACCACCACTACGATACTATCACCACCACTACGATACTACTACCGCTACGATACTACTACCACCACTACGATTCTACTACCACCACTACGATTCTACAACCACCACCACGATACTACTACCACCACCACGATTCTACTACCACTACGACACTACCACCACCACTACGACACTACTACCACCACTACGATACTACTACCACCACTATGATTCTACTACCACCACCACGATGCTACTACCACCACCACGATGCTACTACCACCACCACGATTCTACTACCACTACGACACTACCACCACCACTACGACACTACTACCACCACTACGATACTACTACCACCACTACGATTCTACTACCACCACTACGATTCTACTACCACCACCACGATGCTACTACCACCACCACGATGCTACTACCACCACCACGATGCTACTACCACCACCACGATTCTACTACCACTACGATACTACCACCACCACCACCACTACGATACCACTACCACCACCACACTACGATACTACCACCACCACTACGATACTACTACCACCACCACTACGATACTACCACCACCACCACCACTACGATACCACTACCACCACTACGATACCACTACCACCACCACACTACGATACTACCACCACCACTACGATACTACTACCACCACCACTACGATACTACCACCACCACCAGCACTACGATACTACCACCACCACTACGATACTACCACCACCACGATACTACTACCACCACCACTACTACGATACTACTACCACCACCACTACTACCACCACCACCACCACTACGATACTACCACCACCACTACGATACTACCACCACCACTACTACGATACTACCACCACCACTGCTACGATACTACCACCACCACTACGATACTACCACCACCACGATACTACCACCACCACTACTACGATACTACTACGATACTACCACCACCACCACTACGATACTACTACCACTACGACACTACTACCACCACCACTACGATACTACTACCACCACTACGATACTACTACCACCACTACGATACTACTACCACCACTACGATACTACTACCACTACGATGCTATTACCACTAAGATACTACTACCACTACGATGCTACTACCACTACGATACCACCACTACCACTACGATGCTACTACTACTACTACCACCACTACGACACTACTACCACTACGATACTACTACCACTACTATGATACTACTACCACCACTACGATAGTACTTCCACCACTACGACACTACTACCACTACAATACTACTACCACTACGATGCTACTACCACCACTACGATACTACCACCACTATGATGCTACTATCACTACGATACTACTACTACCACTACGATGCTACTATCCCTATGATGCTACTACCACTACGATACTACTACCACCACTACGATGCTACTACCACTACGATGGTACTACCACTACGATACCACTACCACTACCACTACGGTACTGCTACCACCACTACGATACTACTACCACCACTACGATTCTACTACCACCACTACGATTCTACTACCACCACCACGATGCTACTACCACCACCACGATGCTACTACCACCACCACGATTCTACTACCACTACGACACTACCACCACCACTACGACACTACTACCACCACTACGATACTACTACCACCACTACGATTCTACTACCACCACGACGATTCTACTACCACCACGACGATTCTACTACCACCACCACGATGCTACTACCACCACCACGATGCTACTACCACCACCACGATTCTACTACCACTACGACACTACCACCACCACTACGACACTACTACCACCACTACGATAATACTACCACCACTACGATACTACCACCACCACCACCACTACGATACCACTACCACCACCACACTACGATACTACCACCACCACTACGATACTACTACCACCACCACTGCGAGATACTATCACCACCACCACCACTACGATACCACTACCACCACTACGATACCACTACCACCACCACACTACGATACTACCACCACCATTACGATACTACTACCACCACCACTACGATACTACCACCACCACCAGCACTACGATACTACCACCACCACTACGATACTACCACCACCACGATACTACTACCACCACCACTACTACGATACTACTACCACCACCACTACTACCACCACCACTACTACAATACTACCACCGACACCACTACGATACTACCACCACCACTACTACGATACTACCACCACCACTACGATACTACCACCACCACGATACTACCACCACCACTACTACGATACTACTACGATACTACCACCACCACCACTACGATACTACTACCACTACGACACTACTACCACCACCACTACGATACTACTACCACCACTACGATACTACTACCACCACTACGATACTACTACCACCACTACGATACTACTACCACTACGATGCTACTACCACTACGATACCACCACTACCACTACGATGCTACTACTACTACTACCACCACTACGACACTACTACCACTACGATACTACTACCACTACTATGATACTACTACCACCACTACGATAGTACTTCCACCACTACGACACTACTACCACTACAATACTACTACCACTACGATGCTACTACCACCACTACGATACTACCACCACTATGATGCTACTATCACTACGATACTACTACTACCACTACGATGCTACTATCCCTATGATGCTACTACCACTACGATACTACTACCACCACTACGATGCTACTACCACTACGATACTACTACCACTACGATGGTACTACCACTACGATACCACTACCACTACGGTACTGCTACCACCACTACGATACTACTACCACCACTACGATTCTACTACCACCACTACGATTCTACTACCACCACCACGATGCTACTACCACCACCACGATGCTACTACCACCACCACGATTCTACTACCACTACGACACTACCACCACCACTACGACACTACTACCACCACTACGATACTACTACCACCACTACGATTCTACTACCACCACGACGATTCTACTACCACCACGACGATTCTACTACCACCACCACGATGCTACTACCACCACTACGATTCTACTACCACCACGACGATTCTACTACCACCACGACGATTCTACTACCACCACCACGATGCTACTACCACCACCACGATGCTACTACCACCACCACGATTCTACTACCACTACGACACTACCACCACCACTACGACACTACTACCACCACTACGATAATACTACCACCACTACGATACTACCACCACCACCACCACTACGATACCACTACCACCACCACACTACGATACTACCACCACCACTACGATACTACTACCACCACCACTACGATACTACCACCACCACCACCACTACGATACCACTACCACCACTACGATACCACTACCACCACCACACTACGATACTACTACCACCACCACTACGATACTACCACCACCACCAGCACTACGATACTACCACCACCACTACGATACTAACACCACCACGATACTACTACCACCACCACTACTACGATACTACTACCACCACCACTACTACCACCACCACTACTACAATACTACCACCGACACCACTACGATACTACCACCACCACTACTACGATACTACCACCACCACTACGATACTACCACCACCACGATACTACCACCACCACTACTACGATACTACTACGATACTACCACCACCACCACTACGATACTACTACCACTACGACACTACTACCACCACCACTACGATACTACTACCACCACTACGATACTACTACCACCACTACGATACTACTACCACCACTACGATACTACTACCACTACGATGCTATTACCACTAAGATACTACTACCACTACGATGCTACTACCACTACGATACCACCACTACCACTACGATGCTACTACTACTACTACCACCACTACGACACTACTACCACTACGATACTACTACCACTACTATGATACTACTACCACCACTACGATACTACCACCACTATGATGCTACTATCACTACGATACTACTACTACCACTACGATGCTACTATCCCTATGATGCTACTACCACTACGATACTACTACCACCACTACGATGCTACTACCACTACGATACAACTACCACTACGATGGTACTACCACTACGATACCACTACCACTACGGTACTGCTACCACTACTACGATACTACTGCCACCACGGTACTACTACCACCACTACGATACTACTACCACTACGATAATACTACCACTACGGTACTACTACCACCACGGTACTACTACCACCACTACGATACTACAACCACTACGATACTACTACCACTACGGTACTACTACCACTACGATACTACTACCACTAGGGTACTACTACCACCACGGTACTACTACCACCACTACGATACTACTACCACTACGGTACTACTACCACTACTACGATACTTCTACCACTACTACGATACTACTACCACCACTACGATACTACTACCACCACTACGATACTACTACCACCACGATACTACCACCATTGCGATCCTACTACCACCACGACGATTCTACTACCACCACCACGATGCTACTACCACCACCACGATGCTACTACCACCACCACGATTCTACTACCACTACGACACTACCACCACCACTACGACACTACTACCACCACTACGATAATACTACCACCACTACGATACTACCACCACCACCACCACTACGATACCACTACCACCACCACACTACGATACTACCACCACCACTACGATACTACTACCACCACCACTGCGATACTATCACCACCACCACCACTACGATACCACTACCACCACTACGATACCACTACCACCACCACACTACGATACTACCACCACCATTACGATACTACTACCACCACCACTACGATACTACCACCACCACCAGCACTACGATACTACCACCACCACTACGATACTACCACCACCACGATACTACTACCACCACCACTACTACGATACTACTACCACCACCACTACTACCACCACCACTACTACAATACTACCACCGACACCACTACGATACTACCACCACCACTACTACGATACTACCACCACCACTACGATACTACCACCACCACGATACTACCACCACCACTACTACGATACTACTACGATACTACCACCACCACCACTACGATACTACTACCACTACGACACTACTACCACCACCACTACGATACTACTACCACCACTACGATACTACTACCACCACTACGATACTACTACCACCACTACGATACTACTACCACTACGATGCTACTACCACTACGATACCACCACTACCACTACGATGCTACTACTACCTACCACCACTACAACACTACTACCACTACGATACTACTACCACTACTATGATACTACTACCACCACTACGATAGTACTTCCACCACTACGACACTACTACCACTACAATACTACTACCACTACGATGCTACTACCACCACTACGATACTACCACCACTATGATGCTACTATCACTACGATACTACTACTACCACTACGATGCTGCTATCCCTATGATGCTACTACCACTACGATACTACTACCACCACTACGATGCTACTACCACTACGATACTACTACCACTACGATACTACTGCCACTACGATGGTACTACCACTACGATACCACTACCACTACGGTACCGCTACCACCACTACGATACTACTACCACCACTACGATTCTACTACCACCACTACGATTCTACTACCACCACTACGATTCTACTACCACCACCACGATGCTACTACCACCACCACGATGCTACTACCACCACCACGATTCTACTACCACTACGACACTACCACCACCACTACGACACTACTACCACCACTACGATAATACTACCACCACCACGATACTACTACCAGTACGATACTACCACCACCACTAGGATATTACTACCACCACTACGATTCTACTACCACCACCACGATGCTACTACCACCACCACGATTCTACTACCACTACGACACTACCACCACCACTACGACACTACTACCACCACTACGATAATACTACCCACTACGATACTACCACCACCACCACTACGATACCACTACCACCACCACACTACGATACTACCACCACCACTACGATACTACTACCACCACCACTACGATACTACCACCACCACCACCACTACGATACCACTACCACCACTACGATACCACTACCACCACCACACTACGATACTACTACCACCACCACTACGATACTACCACCACCACCAGCACTACGATACTACCACCACCACTACGATACTAACACCACCACGATACTACTACCACCACCACTACTACGATACTACTACCACCACCACTACTACCACCACCACTACTACAATACTACCACCGACACCACTACGATACTACCACCACCACTACTACGATACTACCACCACCACTACGATACTACCACCACCACGATACTACCACCACCACTACTACGATACTACTACGATACTACCACCACCACCACTACGATACTACTACCACTACGACACTACTACCACCACCACTACGATACTACTACCACCACTACGATACTAATACCACCACTACGATACTACTGCCACCACTACGATACTACTACCACTACGATGCTGTTACCACTAAGATACTACTACCACTACGATGCTACTGCCACTACGATACCACCACTACCACTACGATGCTACTACTACTACTACCACCACTACGACACTACTACCACTACGATACTACTACCACTACTATGATACTACTACCACCACTACGATACTACCACCACTATGATGCTACTATCACTACGATACTACTACTACCACTACGATGCTACTATCCCTATGATGCTACTACCACTACGATACTACTACCACCACTACGATGCTACTACCACTACGATACTACTACCACTACGATGGTACTACCACTACGATACCACTACCACTACGATACTACTACCACCACGGTACTACTACCACCACTACGATACTACTACCACTACGATAATACTACCACTACGGTACTACTACCACCACGGTACTACTACCACCACTACGATACTACAACCACTACGATACTACTACCACTACGGTACTACTACCACTACGATACTACTACCACTAGGGTACTACTACCACCACGGTACTACTACCACCACTACGATACTTCTACCACTACTACGATACTTCTACCACTACTACGATACTACTACCACCACTACGATACTACTACCACTACTACGATACTACTACCACCACTACGATACTACTACTACCACGATACTACCACCATTGCGATCCTACTACCACCACCACGATACTACTACCACCACTACAATACTACTACCACCACTACGATACTACCACCACCACTACGATACTACCACCACCACTACGATAATACTACCACCACTACGATACTACCACCACCACCATGATACTACTACCACCACCACTACGATACTACTACCACCACACTACGATACTACCACCACCACCACCACTACGATACTACCACCACTACGATACTACCACCACCACGATACTACTGCCACCACCACTACTACGATACTACTACCACCACCACTACTACCACCACCACTACTACAATACTACCACCACCACCACTACGATGCTACCACCACCACTACTACGATACTACCACCACCACCACTACGATACTACCACCACCACTGCTACGATACTACCACCACCACCACTACGATACTACCACCACCACCACTACTACGATACTACCACCACCACTACTACGATACTACTACGATACTACCACCACCACCACTACGATACTACTACCACTACGACACTACTACCACCACCACTACGATACTACTACCACCACTACGATACTACTACCACCACTACGATACTACTACCACCACTACCACCACTACGATGCTACTACCACTACGATGCTACTACCACTACGATGCAACCACTACCACTACGATGCTACTACTACCACCACTACGACACTACTACCACTACGATACTACTACCACTACTATGATACTACTACCACCACTACGATAGTACTTCGACCACTACGACACTACTACCAATTCAATACTACTACCACTACGATGCTACTACCACCACTACGATACTACCACCACTATGATGCTACTACCACTACGATACTAATACTACCACTACGATGCTACTATCCCTATGATGCTACTACCACTACGATACTACTACCACCACTACGATGCTACTAATACTACGATACTACTACGATGGTACTACCACTACGATACCACTACCACTACGATACTACTACCACCACGGTACTACTACCACCACTACGATACTACTACCACTACGATACTACTACCACTACGGTACTACTACCACCACTACGATACTACTACCACTACGATACTACTACCACTACGGTACTACTGCACTACGGTTGCTACTACCACCACGGTACCACCACTACGATGCTACTGCCACTACGGTACTACTACCACTACTACGATACTACTACCACCACTACGATACTACTACTACGATACTACCACCATTACGATCCTACTACCACCACTACGATACTACCACCACCACTACGATACTACCACCACCACTACGATACTACTACCACCACCACTATGATACTACTACCACCACTACGATACTACCACCACCACCACTACGATACTACTGCCACCACGGTACTGCTGCCATCACTGCGATACTACTACCACTACGATGCTACTACCACTACGGTATACCACTGGTACTACTACCACTACGGTACTACTACCACCACGGTACTACTACCACCACTACGATACTACTACCACTACGGTACTACTACCACTACGATACTACTACCACTACTACGATACTACTACCACCACTACGATACTACTACCACCACTACGATACTACTACCACTACTACGATACTACCACCATTACGATCCTACTACCACCACTACGATACTACCACCACCACGATACTACCACCACCACTATGATACTACTACCACCACTACGATACTACCACCACCACCACTACGATACTACTACCACCACGGTACTACTACCACCACTACGATACTACTACCACTACGGTACTACTACCACTACGGTACTACTACCACTACGATACTACTACCACTACTACGATACTACTACCACCACTACGATACTACTACCACCACTACGATACTACTACCACCACTACTACGATACTACTACCACTACGATACTACTACCACCACTATTACGATGCTACTACCACTACGACACTACCACCACCACTACTACGATACTACGACCACCACTACGATGCTACTACCACCACTACGATGCTACTACCACCACTACGATACTACTACCACCACTACGACACTACCACCACTATCACTACGATGCTGCCGCTACGATGCTACTGCCACCACTACGATGCTACTGCCACCACTACGTGCTACTGCCACCACTACGATGCTGCCACCACTACGATGCTACTGCCACTACGATGCTGCCACCACTACGATACTACTGCCACCACTACGATACTACTGCCACCACTACGATGCTGCCACCACCGCTCGGTGCTGCTGCCACTCACGATGCTGCTGCCGCTCGGTGCTGCCGCCGCTGCTGCTACTGCCGCCGCTGCATGCTACTGCCACCACTGCGATACTACTACCACCGCGATGCTACTGCCACCACTACGATGCTGCCGCCGCTGCGATGCTGCTGCCGCTCGTGATGCTACCGCCACTGCAATACTGCTGCCGCCGCTACAATACTACTGCCGCCGCTGCGATACTGCTGCCGCCGCTGCGATACGCTGCTGCCGCCGCTGCGATGCTGCCGCCGCTACGATGCTGCTGCCACTGCGATGCTGCCGCCGCTGCAATACTGCTGCCGCCCACTGCCGCTGCTGCCGCCGCTGCAATGCTGCTGCCGCCACGATACTGGTGCCACCACTACAATACTGCTGCCACCGCCACTGCGATGCTACGACCACCACTACGTGCTGCTGCTGCCACTACGATGCTACTACCACCACTCACACTACCACCACTATCACTACGCGATGCTACTGCCACTGCGATGCTGCTGCCACCACTACGATGCTATTGCCACCGCCACTGCACGATGCTACTGCCACCACTCGTGCTGCCACCGCTGCGATGCTGCTGCCGCTGCGATGCTGCCGCCGCTGCAATGCTGCTGCCGCCGCTGCAATACTACTGCCGCCGCTGCGGTGCTGCTGCCGCCGCTGCGATGCTGCTGCCACCGCTGCGATGCTGCTGCCGCTGCGATGCTACCGCCGCTGCTACCGCTGCTGCCGCCGCTGCATACTACTGCCGCCGCTGCTGTGCTGCTGCCGCCCGATACTGGTGCCGCCGCTGCAATACTACTGCCACCACCGCTACGATACTACTCGCCGCCGCTACGATACTGCCACCACCCGCTGCTGTGATGCTGCTGCCGCTGTGATACTACTACCACCACTGTTACGATGCTGCTACCACTACGACACTACCACCACTGCGAACTACTACCACCACGATACTGCTGATATGCTACCACCGCCGCCACGATGCTGCTACCGCCACTGGATGATACTGCCGCCGCTACGATGCTGCTGCCACTACGATGCTGCCACCACTACGATGCTACTACCACCACTACCGCCGCCACTACTGCCACTACGATGCTACTGCCCACTGCGCCATGCTGCTGCCACTATGTGCTACTGCCACTATGATGCTACTACCACCACCACTGCGTGCTAC
Source organism: Oncorhynchus tshawytscha (assembly GCF_018296145.1). Lineage (NCBI taxonomy): Eukaryota > Metazoa > Chordata > Actinopteri > Salmoniformes > Salmonidae > Oncorhynchus > Oncorhynchus tshawytscha. The sequence goes on from NC_056431.1 coordinate 80,225,199, forward strand.
TGCCACCACTACGATGCTGCTGCCACTACGATGCTACTGCCACTCGATGCTACTGCCACTCGATGCTACTGCCACTGCGATGCTGCTGCCACTGCGATGCTGCTACCACTACGATGCTGCTACCACCACTGCGATGCTACTACCACTACGATGCTACTACCGCCACTGCGATGTGCTACTACCACTACGATGCTGCTACTGCCACCACTGCGATGCCACTGCACGTGCTACTACCACCACTACGATACTACTGCCACCACTACGATGCTACTGCCACTGCGACCTGCCACTCGATGCTACTGCCACCACGATACTACTGCCACCGCTACGATACTGCCACCACCACTGGATGCTACTACCGCCACTGCGATGCCACTGCCACCACCACACTACGATGCTGCCACCGCCACTGTGATACTACCACCGCCACTACGATACTACTACCACCACCACTGCGATACTACCGCCGCCACGATACTACCACCACGATGCTGCCACCGCCACGATACTGCCCACCTCCACCACTGCTGTGATACTACTGCCACCGCCACTGCTGCGCCGCTGCTGCCACCACGCTGCTGACACTGCCACCACCACCACTACGATGCTGCCACCACCACTGCTACGCTGCTACCACCACCACCACTGCGATACTACCGCCACCACTACTGCGATGCTGCCACCACCACTGCGATGCTGCCACCACCACCCTACGATACTACCACCACCACCACTGCGATACTGCCACCACCACCGCCGCTCGATGCTACCACCACCACTACGATGCTGCCACCACCACTGCTGCGATACTACCACCACCACCACTGCAATACTACCACCACCACCACTACGATGCTACCACCACCACCACTACGATGCTACCACCACCACTGCTGCGATGCTGCTGCCATACTGCCACCACCACCACTGCGATGCTACTGCCACTACGACACTGCTACCACCACCACTACGATGCTACTACCACCACTGCGATGCTACTGCCACTACCACCACTACCACCACTACGATGCTGCCGCCACTGGATGCTACTGCCACTGCGTGCTACTGCCACTACGATGCTGCTGCTACTGCTGCCGCCACTGCGACACTACTGCCACTACGATGCTACTACCACTGCTGTGATGATACTACTACCACCACTACGATGGTGCTTCCACCACTACGACACTACTGCCACTGCAATACTACTGCCACTGCGATGCAACTACCACCACTACGATGCTGCCACCACTGTGATGCTACTGCCACTACGATACTGCTGCTGCCACTACGATGCTACTATCCCTGTGATGCTACTGCCACTCACGATGCCACTGCCACTACGGTTGCTGCTGCCACTACTACGATGCTACTACCACCACTACGATGCTACTGCCACTGTGATACACTACCACTGCAGTGCTACTGCCACTGCGGTGACTACTGCCACTGCGGTACCTACTGCCACCACGGTGCTGCTACCACCACTGCGATGCTACCACTACGGTACTACTGCCACCGCTACGATGCTTCTGCCACTACTACGATACTTCTGCCACTACTACGATGCTACTGCCACCACTACGATGCTACTGCCACTACTACGATACTGCCACCATTACGATCCTGCTGCCACCACCACGATACTACTACCACCACTACAATACTACTACCACCACTACGATACTACCACCACCACTACGATACTACCACCACCACTACGATACTACCACCACCACTACGACACTACTACCACCACTACGATGTACTGCCGCCACTACGATACTACCACCACCGCCACGATGCTACTACCACCACTACGATGCCACTACCACCACCACACTGCGATGCTACCACCACCACTACGATACTGCCACCACCACTACGATACTACTACCACCACCACTACGATACTGCCACCACCACCACCACTGTGATACTGCCACCGCTCTGCGATACTGCCACCACCACGATACTACTACCACCACCACTGCTACGATGCTACTGCCACCACCACTACTACCACCACCACTGCTACAATACTGCCACCACCACCACTACGATACTACCACCACCACTACGATGCTGCCACCACCACTGCTACGATACTGCCACCACCACTGCTACGATGCTGCTGCGATGCTGCCACCACCACCACTGCGATGCTACTACCACCACTGCGATGCTGCTGCCGCCACTGCGATGCTACTGCCACCACTGCCGCCACTGCGATGCTACTATCACTGCGATGCCGCCACTGCCACTACGATGCTGCTACTGCCACCACTACGACACTACTGCCACTCGATACTACTGCCACTGCTATGATACTACTGCCACCACTACGATAGGTGCCGCCACTACTGCCACTACTACCACTACAATGCTACTGCCACTACGATGCTGCTGCCACCACTGCGATGCTGCCACCACTGTGATGCTGCTGCCACTACGATGCTAATACTGCCACTACGATGCTGCTGTCCCTGTGATGCTGCTGCCACTACGATGCTACTGCCACCACTGCGATACTACTACCACTACGATACTACTACGATGGTACTGCCACTACGATGCCACTGCCACTCACGGTACTGCTGCCCGCTACTACGATAATGCTGCCACCACGGTACTACTGCCACCACTACGATGCTACTGCCACTGCGGTGCTACTGCCACCACGGTGCTACTACCACCACTACGATACTACTGCCACTACGGTACTACTACCACTACTACGATACTTCTGCCACTACTACGATGCTTCTGCCACTGCTACGATGCTACTGCCACCACTACGATGCTACTGCCACTACTACGATACTACCACCATTACGATCCTACTACCACCACCACGATACTACTACCGCCACTGCAATACTACTACCACCACTACGATACTACAACCACCACTACGATACTACCACCACCACTACGATGCTACCACCACCACTACGACACTACTACCACCACTACGATGTGCTACCGCCACTACGATGCTGCCACCACCGCCACGATGCTGCTGCCACCACTGCACTACGATGCTGCCACCACCACTACGATGCTACCACCACCACTGCGATGCTGCTGCCACCACCGCTGCGATGCTGCTGCCACCACCACCACCACTACGATACTGCCACCACTACGATGCTGCCACCACCACGATGCTACTGCCACCACCACTACTACGCCGCTACTACCACCGCCACTGCTGCCACCACCACTGCTGCAATACTACCACCACCACCACTACGATGCTGCCACCGCCACTGCGATGCTGCCACCACCACTGCTACGATGCTGCCACCACCACTGCTACGATACTACTACGATACTGCCACCACCACCACTGCGATGCTACTGCCACCACTACGACACTACTACCCGCCACTGCGATGCTGCTGCCACCACTGCGATGCTACTGCCGCCACTCACGATGCTACTGCCACCACTGCCACCACTACGATGCTGCTGCACTGCGATACCACCACTGCCACTACGATGCTGCTACTGCCACTACGACACTACTGCCACTACGATGCTACTGCCACTGCCACCACTACGATGGTACCGCCACTACTGCCACTACTGCCACTGCAATACTGCTGCCTACTGCGATGCTACTGCCACCACTACGATGCTGCCGCCGCTGTGATGCTACTACCACTACGATGCTAATACTGCCGCTGCGCCGATGCTGCTATCCCTATGATGCTACTGCCACTACGATGCTGCTGCCACCACTACGATGCTGCTGCCACCACGATGCTACTGCGATGGTACTACCACTACGATGCCACTACCACCACGGTGCTGCTGCCGCTGCTGCGATGCCTGCCACCACGGTGTGCTACTACCACCACTACGATACTACTGCCACTGCGATGCTACTGCCGCCACGGTGCTGCTGCCACCACTACGATGCTGCTGCCACTGCCACTGCGGTACTACTGCCACTCGATACTGCTGCCACTGCGGTGCTGCTGCCGCCGCGGTGCTGCTACCACCACTGCGATGCTACTGCCACTGCGGTACTACTGCCACTGCGGATGCTACTGCCACTGCTGCGATGCTGCTGCCACCGCCGATGCTGCTGCCGCCCGCTGCGATGCTGCTGCCACCGCTACGATACTGCTGCCACTGCTGCGCCGCTGCCGCCATTCGATCCTGCTACCACCCCCACGATGCCTGCCGCCGCTGCGATACTACCACCACCACTACGATACTACCACCACCACTGCGATGCTGCTACCACCACCGCTGTGATGCTACTGCCACCACTGCGATGCTACCACCACCACCACTACGATGCTACTGCCGCCACGGTTGCTACTGCCACTCACGATGCTACCACCGCTACAATACTGCTGCCGCCGCTGCAATGCTGCTGCCACCACCGCGATGCTACTGCTGCCACCGCCACTCGTGCTGCTGCCGCCGCTGCCTGCTGCCGCCGCCGCGATGCTGCTGCCGCTGCGATGCTGCCCGCCGCTGCAATACTGCTGCCACCGCTGCACAATACTGCTGCCGCCGCTGCAATGCTGCTGCCACCACGATGCTGGTGCCGCCGCTGCAATACTACTGCCACCGCCACTGCGATGCCACTACGCCACCACTGCAATGCTGCTGCTGCCACTGCGATGCTGCTGCCGCCGCTGCGACACTACCACCACTATCACGTTACTGCTGCCGCTACCACTACGATGCTACTGCCGCCACTGCGATGCTGCTACTACCGCCGCTGCGATGCTGCTGCCGCCGCTACGATGCTGCCGCCACTGCGATGCTGCCGCCACTCGATGCTGCCGCCACTGCAATACTGCTGCCACCACTGCAATACTGCTGCCACCACTGCGATGCTGCTGCCACCACTCGATGCTGCTGCCGCCACTACGATGCGTTGCCCGCCGCTGCGGTTGCTGCTGCCGCTGCGATGCTGCCACCACTGCAATGCTGCTGCCGCCACTGCAATGCTGCTGCCGCCGCTGCAATGCTGCTGCCGCCGCGTGCTGGTGCCGCCGCTGCAATGCTGCTGCCGCCGCCGCTACGATACTACGACCACCACTGCGATGCTGCCGCCACCGCTGCTGCGATGCTGCTGCCGCTGTGATACTACTGCCACCGCTGTTACAATGCTGCTGCCGCTCGACACTACCACCGCTCGATGCTGCTGCCGCCGCTACGATGCTACTGCGATGCTGCTGCCACCACTACGATGCTGCTGCCACCGCTGGATGCTACTATCACCACCACTGCGATACTACTGCCACCGCTGCGATGCTACTACGATGCTGCTGCCACTCGATGCTGCTGCCACTACGATGCTACTGCCACTACGATGCTACTGCCACTACGATGCTGCTGCCACCACTACGATGCTGCTGCCGCTCACGATGCTGCTACTACCACCACTACGATGCCACTGCCACGATGCTGCTGCCACCACCACTACGATGCTACTGCCACCACTACGATGCTACTGCCACTGCGATGGTGCTACCACTACGATACTACTGCCACCACTGCGATACTACCACCACCACTACTGCCACCACCGCTGGATGCTACAACCACCACTACGATGCCACTGCCACCACCGCACTACGATGCTGCCACCACCACTACGATACTGCCACCGCCACTACGATGCTACTGCCACCACCACTGTGATGCTACTGCCACCGCCACTACGATACTACTACCACCACCACTACGATGCTACCGCCACCACGATACTGCCACCACGATACTGCCACCACCACGATACTACCACCACCACCACTGCTGCTGATACTACTACCACCGCCACTACTACGATGCTACTGCCACCACGACTACAATACTACCACCACCACCACTACGATACTGCCACCACCACTACTACGATACTACCACCACCACCACTACGATGCTACCGCCACTACGATGCTACCACCACCACTGCTGCGATACTGCCACCACCACTACGATACTACCACCACCACTACTACGATACTACCCACCACCACCACTTCGATACTACCACCACCACCACTACGATACTACCACCACCACTACTATGATACTACTACGATACTACCACCACCACCACTACGATACTACTGCCACTCGACACTACTGCCACCACCACTACGATACTACTACCACCACTGCGATGCTACTGCCACTACCACCACTACCACCACTGCGATGCTGTGCCACTAAGATGCTACTGCCGCTACGATGCTACTGCCACTACGATACCACCACTGCCACTGCGATGCTGCTACTACTAGTGCCACCACTACGACACTACTGCCGCTACGATGCTACTACCACTGCTGTGATACTACTACCACCACTACGATGGTACTTCCACCACTACGACACTACTGCCACTGCAATGCTACTGCCACTACGTGCTACTACCACCACTACGATACTGCCACCACTATGATGCTACTGCCACTACGATGCTGCTACTGCCACTGCGATGCTGCTATCCCCTGTGATGCTGCTGCCACTACGATGCTGCTGCCACCACGGTACTGCTGCTGCCACTGCGATGCTACTGCCACTGCGATGCTGCTGCCACTGCGGTACTGCTGCCACCACTACGATGCTACTGCCACTGCGGTACTACTGCCACTGCGATGCTACTGCCACTGCGGTACTACTGCCACCACTACGATGCTACTGCCACTGCGGTTGCTACTGCCACTACGATGCTACTGCCACTACGGTGCTACTGCCACTACTACGATACTACTGCCACCACTACGATGCTACTGCCACCACTACGATGCTGCTGCCACCACTACGATGCTGCTACGATACTACTGCCACCACTACGATGCTACTGCCACCACTGGATGCTACTACCACCACTACGATACTACTGCCACTACAATGCTACTGCCACTGCTACGATACTGCCACCATTACGATCCTACTACCACCACCACGATACTACTACCACCACTACAATACTACTGCCACCACTACGATGCAACCACCACCACTACGATGCTACTGCCACCACTACGATACTACCACCACCACCACTGCGATGCTACTGCCACCACTACTACGATGCTACTGCCACCACTGCTACGATACTACCACCACTACGATGCTACTGCCACCACTGCTACGATGCTACTGCCACCACTGTTACGATGCTACTGCCACTACGATGCTACTGCCACTGTGATGCTACTACCACCACCACTACGATGCTACTGCCACCACTGCCATGCTACTGCCACTACGATGCTACTGCCACTACGATGCTACTGCCACTACGATGCTGCTGCCACCACTACGATGCTGCTGCCACTACGATGCTGCTACTGCCACCACTACGATGCCACTGCCACCACTACGATGCTACTACCACCACCACTACGATACTACTACCACCACTACGATACTACTGCCACTACGATGGTACTACCACTACGATACTACTACCACCACTACGATACTGCCACCACCACTACTACCACCACCACTGGATACTACAACCACCACTACGATACCACTACCACCACCACACTACGATACTACCACCACCACTACGATACTACCACCACCACTACGATACTACTACCACCACCACTGTGATACTACTACCACCACCACTACGATACTACTGCCACCACCACTACGATACTACCACCACCACGATACTGCCACCACGATACTACCACCACCACGATACTACCACCACCACCACTACTATGATACTACTACCACCGCCACTGCTACGATACTACTACCACCACGACTACAATACTACCACCACCACCACTGCGATACTACCACCACCACTACTACGATACTACCACCACCACCACTACGATACTACCACCACTACGATACTACCACCACCACTGCTACGATACTACCACCACCACTACGATACTACCACCACCACTACTACGATACTACCACCACCACCACCACTTCGATACTACCACCACCACCACTACGATACTACCACCACCACTACTGTGATACTACTACGATACTACCACCACCACCACTACGATACTACTACCACTACGACACTACTACCACCACCACTACGATACTACTACCACCACTGCGATACTACTGCCACTGCCACCACTACCACCACTACGATGCTATTACCACTGGATACTACTGCCACTACGATGCTACTGCCACTACGATACCACCACTGCCACTACGATGCTACTACTACTAGTACCACCACTACGACACTACTGCCACTACGATACTACTGCCACTACTATGATACTACTGCCACCACTACGATAGTACTTCCACCACTACGACACTACTACCACTACAATACTACTACCACTACGATGCTACTGCCACCACTACGATACTGCCACCACTATGATGCTACTACCACTACGATGCTGCTGCTGCCACTACGATGCTACTATCCCTGTGATGCTACTACCACTACGATGCTACTGCCACCACGGTACTACTGCTGCCACTACGATACTACTGCCACTGCGATGCTACTGCCACTACGGTACTACTACCACCACTACGATGCTACTGCCACTACGGTGCTACTGCCACTACGATGCTACTGCCACTACGGTACTACTACCACCACTACGATGCTACTGCCACTACGGTGCTACTGCCACTACGATGCTACTGCCACTACGGTGCTACTGCCACTACTACGATACTACTACCACCACTACGATACTACTACCACCACTACGATGCTACTGCCACCACTACGATACTACTACGATACTACTACCACCACTACGATACTACTACCACCACTAAGATGCTACTACCACCACTACGATACTACTGCCACTGCAATGCTACTACTACCACTACTACGATACTACCACCATTACGATCCTACTACCACCACCACGATACTACTACCACCACTACAATACTACTACCACCACTACGATACAACCACCACCACTACGATACTACTACCACCACTACGATACTACCACCACCACCACTACGATACTACTACCACCACTACTACGATACTACTACCACCACTACTACGATACTACCACCACTACGATACTACTACCACCACTACTACGATACTACTGCCACCACTATTACGATGCTACTACCACTACGATGCTACTACCACTGTGATGCTACTACCACCACCACTACGATACTACTACCACCACTGCCATACTACTGCCACTACGATGCTACTGCCACTACGATACTGCTGCCACTACGATGCTACTGCCACCACTACGATGCTACTGCCACTACGATGCTGCTACTGCCACCACTACGATGCCACTACCACCACTACGATGCTACTACCACCACCACTACGATACTACTGCCACCACTACGATGCTACTGCCACTACGATGGTACTGCCACTGCGATACTACTACCACCACTGTTACAATGCTACTACCACTACGACACTACCACCACTACGATGCTACTACCACCACTACGATACTACTACGATACTACTGCCACCACTACGATACTACTACCACCACTAAGATGCTACTATCACCACCACTGCGATACTACTACCACCACTACGATACTACTACGATGCTACTACCACTACGATGCTACTGCCACTACGATACTACTGCCACTACGATGCTACTGCCACCACTGCGATGCTACTGCCACTACGATGCTACTACTACCACCACTACGATACCACTGCCACGATGCTACTACCACCACCACTACGATGCTACTACCACCACTACGATGCTACTGCCACTACGATGGTACTACCACTACGATACTACTACCACCACTACGATACTACCACCACCACTACTACCACCACCACTAAGATACTACTACCACCACTACGATACCACTACCACCACCACACTACGATACTACCACCACCACTACGATACTACCACCACCACTACGATACTACTACCACCACCACTATGATACTACTACCACCACCACTACGATACTACTACCACCACCACTACGATACTACCACCACCACGATACTACCACCACGATACTACCACCACCACGATACTACCACCACCACCACTACTATGATACTACTACCACCGCCACTACTACGATACTACTACCACCACGACTACAATACTACCACCACCACCACTGCGATACTACCACCACCACTACTACGATACTACCACCACCACCACTACGATACTACCACCACTACGATACTACCACCACCACTGCTACGATACTACCACCACCACTACGATACTGCCACCACCACTACTACGATACTACCACCACCACCACCACTTCGATACTACCACCACCACCACTACGATACTACCACCACCACTACTATGATACTACTACGATACTACCACCACCACCACTACGATACTACTACCACTACGACACTACTACCACCACCACTACGATACTACTACCACCACTGCGATACTACTACCACTACCACCACTACCACCACTACGATGCTATTACCACTGGATACTACTACCACTACGATGCTACTACCACTACGATACCACCACTACCACTACGATGCTACTACTACTAGTACCACCACTACGACACTACTACCACTACGATACTACTACCACTACTATGATACTACTACCACCACTACGATAGTACTTCCACCACTACGACACTACTACCACTACAATACTACTGCCACTACGATGCTACTACCACCACTACGATACTACCACCACTATGATGCTACTACCACTACGATACTGCTACTGCCACTACGATGCTACTATCCCTATGATGCTACTACCACTACGATGCTACTACCACCACGGTACTACTACTACCACTACGATGCTACTGCCACTACGATGCTACTGCCACTACGGTACTACTACCACCACTACGATGCTACTGCCACTACGGTACTACTGCCACTACGATACTACTGCCACTACGGTACTACTGCCACCACTACGATACTACTGCCACTACGGTACTACTGCCACTACGATACTACTGCCACTACGGTACTACTACCACTACTACGATACTACTACCACCACTACGATACTACTACCACCACTACGATACTACTGCCACCACTACGATACTACTACGATACTACTACCACCACTACGATACTACTACCACCACTAAGATGCTACTACCACCACTACGATACTACTACCACTACAATGCTACTACTACCACTACTACGATACTACCACCATTACGATCCTACTACCACCACCACGATACTACTACCACCACTACAATACTACTACCACCACTACGATACAACCACCACCACTACGATACTACTACCACCACTACGATACTACCACCACCACCACTACGATACTACTACCACCACTACTACGATACTACTACCACCACTACTACGATACTACCACCACTACGATACTACTACCACCACTACTACGATACTACTACCACCACTATTACGATGCTACTACCACTACGATGCTACTACCACTATGATGCTACTACCACCACCACTACGATACTACTACCACCACTACCATACTACTACCACTACGATGCTACTGCCACTACGATACTACTACCACTACGATGCTACTACCACCACTACGATGCTACTACCACTACGATGCTACTACTACCACCACTACGATACCACTACCACCACTACGATGCTACTACCACCACCACTACGATACTACTACCACCACTACGATACTACTACCACTACGATGGTACTACCACTACGATACTACTACCACCACTACGATACTACTACCACCACTACGATACTACTACCACTACGATGCTACTACCACTACGATGCTACTACCACTACGATGGTACTACCACTACGATTCTACTACCACCACTACGATTCTACTACCACTACGATGCTTCTACCACCACTACGATGCTACTACCACTACGATGCTTCTACCACCACTACGATGCTACTACCACTATGATACTACCACCACTACGATACTTCAAGTCATGGGACCAAACATGTCCAAAACATTCGAAAGTATCTCAAATTGATTGTGAAACTCACCAGTCACTTCAAGATGATTTGAACATGATGCTAATATGTCCCACTATATGTCCCACTACTTGAACAGGTATTGTGCCAGCATTTGGAAACAGTGCCAGCCACTGCCAAGGAAACTAAACCAAAGCATGGATTGCTGTCAAGCCTTTTACATAGACTGATTACAGGGTGGGGACAAACTGTCAAGCCTTTTACATAGACTGACTACAGGGTGAGGACAAACTGTCAAGCCTTTTACATAGACTGACTACAGGGTGGGGACAAACTGTCAAGCCTTTTACATAGACTGACTACAGGGTGAGGACAAACTGTCAAGCCTTTTACATAGACTGACTACAGGGTGGGGACAAACTGTCAAGCCTTTTACATAGACTGACTACAGGGTGGGGACAAACTGTCAAGCCTTTTACATAGACTGACTACAGGGTGGGGACAAACTGTCAAGCCTTTTACATAGACTGACTACAGGGTGGGGACAAACTGTCAAGCCTTTTACATAGACTGACTACAGGGTGGGGACAAACTGTCAAGCCTTTTACATAGACTGACTACAGGGTGGGGACAAACTGTCAAGCCTTTTACATAGACTGACTACAGGGTGGGGACAAACTGTCAAGCCTTTTACATAGACTGACTACAGGGTGAGGACAAACTGTCAAGCCTTTTACATAGACTGACTACAGGGTGGGGACAAACTGTCAAGCCTTTTACATAGACTGATTACAGGGTGGGGACAAACTGTCAAGCCTTTTACATAGACTGATTACAGGGTGAGGACAAACTGTCAAGCCTTTTACATAGACTGATTACAGGGTGGGGACAAACTGTCAAGCCTTTTACATAGACTGACTACAGGGTGGGGACAAACTGTCAAGCCTTTTACATAGACTGACTACAGGGTGGGGACAAACATGTTTGGGTCAACTATCCCTTTAAGGTAGTGTTTTCTTTAGAACATTTTCTGCTTTTAACTTTTCCTTTATACATTTGTAAAGCATGAAAAGTATATTCACCTGAGTTCCTCAATGTCCTGCCCCAGCTGGTCTCGCTCTCTCTCCAGTGAGAGGACAGTCCCCGCCACATCCTGGTTCTCTCTTAGTAGTTCCTCAGTCTCTCTCTCTGCCCTCCTCTGCTGCTCTGTCGCTTGGCACAGCTCTGCTTGCAGACCTCTCAACTCCCCACACACTGCACCGTGCTGCACAGACAGCTGTAACCCACATCAAGAACAATAAAATAATCAAGTGAGTAGAAGCAACACAAACCATACAGAGGAAGACTCTGTTCTCCTTCACCTCTTCCAGTCGTTTTCCAACCCTTCCTCTCTCCTCCCGTAGGGTCTCCACCTCTCTCTCCTTCTCCTCTCGTAGTGTCTCCACCTCTCTCTCCTTCTCTTCTCGTAGGGTCTCCACCTCTCTCTCCTTCTCCTCTCGTAGGGTCTCCACCTCTCTCTCCTTCTCCTCTCGTAGGGTCTCCACCTCTCTCTCCAGCTCTCTCTCTCTGTCCCTGAGTTGCTGCAGGGAGCTGAGCTCTGATCTTCTACGAGTCCTGTACACACCCAAATACATTGATTGATAAGATATCGATTGATTGTCACACACAGCCTATTACAGAACACTGATGGAACTATCACGATCACAAATCAGCCCTCACAGACAGGCACTGAGGAAAATGAATGTTCATATTTAGTCTTCAAAACAGATGTAATGGACATTAAGGTCTGTCTACTTTGAGGAACTCACATCATGTCCTACCTTAACTCTGTGCTCTCATTGGACTGGGTGTGAAGTTCCCTACGAAGGGTCACGACCTTTGACTCTAGTCCCTGTAGCTGGACCTGGAGGTCAGCCATCTCCATCTCAAGCTTGAGGGTAAGAGTAGATGTCTGAGACAGTCCAGCAGCATATTCAGCAGCATATTCAGACGCATTTATTTGACAGTGGACATGTCATGTTCAACGTCGATGTAAAAGTGCAACAAAGCACTGGGCCTCAGGGTTAATGTCTACCTGTAGAGGCTGGGCGTCAGGGTTAATGTCTACCTGTAGAGGCTGGGCCTCAGGGTTAATGTCTACCTGTAGAGGCTGGGCGTCAGGGTTAATGTCTACCTGTAGAGGCTGGGCCTCAGGGTTAATGTCTACCTGTAGAGGCTGGGTCTCAGGGTTAATGTCTACCTGTAGAGGTTGGGCCTCAGGGTTAATGTCTACCTGTAGAGGCTGGGCGTCAGGGTTAATGTCTACCTGTAGAGGCTGGGCGTCAGGGTTAATGTCTACCTGTAGAGGCTGGGCGTCAGGGTTAATGTCTACCTGTAGAGGCTGGGCCTCAGGGTTAATGTCTACCTGTAGAGGCTGGGCTTCAGGGTTAATGTCTACCTGTAGAGGCTGGGCGTCAGGGTTAATGTCTACCTGTAGAGGCTGGGCCTCAGGGTTAATGTCTACCTGTAGAGGCTGGGCCTCAGGGTTAATGTCTACCTGTAGAGGCTGGGCCTCAGGGTTAATGTCTACCTGTAGAGGCTGAGTCTCAGGGTTAATGCCTACCTGTAGAGGCTGGGCCTCAGGGTTAATGTCTACTTGTAGAGGCTGGGCATCAGGGTTAATGTATACCTGTAGAGGCTGGGCCTCAGGGTTACCTGTAGAGGCTGGGCCTCAGGGTTAATGTATACCTGTAGTGCCTGGGCGTTGAGCTCTCTCTTGTCCTTGGCTAAGGCTTCGTTTAAGGCAGCCATCTTCTCTAGGGTGTCACGGTGCTCTGACACTTCTCTCTTCAGAAGGGTTTGACCGGACGAAAGGGTTAACACTGACTCACGGGCCTGGAGAGAAGGAAAGGGCAAAGTGAGGGAGGAGAGAGGAAGGGGGAGGAGAGGACAGATGGATGAGAGAGGAAGGAGGAGGAGAGAGGAAGGAGGAGGAGAGGACAGATGGATGAGAGAGGAAGGAGGAGGAGAGAGGAAGTAGGAAGAGAGAGGGAGGAGAGGAAGGAGGAAGAGAGAGGGAGGAGAGAGGAAGGAGGAAGAGCGAGGGAGGAGAGAGGACAGATAGATGAGAGAGGGAGGAGAAAGGACATGGATGAGAGAGGAAGCGGGAGGAGAGAGATAGAGGATAGAGGAAGGAGGAGAGGACCGATGGAGGAGAGAGGGAGGATAGAGGAATGAGGAGGAGAGAGGAAGGAGAGAGGAAGGAGGAGAGGACCGATGGAGGAGAGAGGGAGGATAGAGGAATGAGGAGGAGAGAGGAAGGAGAGAGGAAGCGGGAGGAGAGAGAGGGCGAGGACAGATGGGGGAGAGAGAAGCAAGTACTCTATATTATAGGGTGTCCACCACTCTGCCCAGAGTGGGTGAAAACGCGCTTTGGTGATGAAACTGCAGTTCCTTATGTAATAAAACACATTTTATCAAGACAAATATGATTCTTCATGTTCTGAATCGTTCACTGGGGTCTTTCTCTAACAACATTACCATCATATTCAAAAAGTCCGATTTTGTAACCTATTACACCCGATAATAAGCACCGAGCTCTATTGTAACCTATTGCATCCGATAATAAGCACCGAGCTCTATTGTAACCTATTGCATCCGATAATAAGCACCGAGCTCTATTGTAACCTATTGCATCCGATAATAAGCACCGAACTCTATTGTAACCTATTACACCCGATAATAAGCACCGAGCTCTATTGTAACCTATTACACCTGATAATAAGCACCGAGCTCTATTGTAACCTATTACATCCGATAATAAGCACCGAGCTCTATTGTAACCTATTACTACACCCGATAATAAGCACAGAGCTCTATTGTAACCTATTACACCCGATAATAAGCACAGCGCTCTATTGTAACCTATTACACCCGATAATAAGCACCGAGCTCTATTGTAACCTATTACACCCGATAATAAGCACCGAGCTCTATTGTAACCTATTACATCCGATAATAAGCACCGAGCTCTATTGTAACCTATTACACCCGATAATAAGCACCGAGCTCTATTGTAACCTATTACACCTGATAATAAGCACCGAGCTCTATTGTAACCTATTACATCCGATAATAAGCACCGAGCTCTATTGTAACCTATTACTACACCCGATAATAAGCACAGAGCTCTATTGTAACCTATTACACCCGATAATAAGCACAGCGCTCTATTGTAACCTATTACACCCGATAATAAGCACAGAGCTCTATTGTAACCTATTACACCCGATAATAAGCACCGAGCTCTATTGTAACCTATTACACCCGATAATAAGCACCGAGCTCTATTGTAACCTATTGCATCCGATAATAAGCACCGAGCTCTATTGTAACCTATTACACCCGATAATAAGCACCGAGCTCTATTGTAACCTATTACACCCGATAATAAGCACAGAGCTCTATTGTAACCTATTACACCCGATAATAAGCACCGAGCTCTATTGTAACCTATTACACCCGATAATAAGCACCGAGCTCTATTGTAACCTATTACACCCGATAATAAGCACCGAGCTCTATTGTAACCTATTACACCCGATAATAAGCACAGAGCTCTATTGTAACCTATTACACCCGATAATAAGCACCGAGCTCTATTGTAACCTATTACACCTGATAATAAGCACCGAGCTCTATTGTAACCTATTACACCCGATAATAAGCACCGAGCTCTATTGTAACCTATTACACCCGATAATAAGCACCGAGCTCTATTGTAACCTATTACACCCGATAATAAGCACCGAGCTCTATTGTAACCTATTGCATCCGATAATAAGCACCGAGCTCTATTGTAACCTATTGCTTCCGATAATAAGCACCGAGCTCTATTGTAACCTATTACACCCGATAATAAGCACCGAGCTCTATTGTAACCTATTACACCTGATAATAAGCACCGAGCTCTATTGTAACCTATTGCATCCGATAATAAGCACCGAGCTCTATTGTAACCTATTACACCCGATAATAAGCACCGAGCTCTATTGTAACCTATTACACCCGATAATAAGCACCGAGCTCTATTGTAACCTATTGCATCCGATAATAAGCACCGAGCTCTATTGTAACCTATTGCACCCGATAATAAGCACCGAGCTCTATTGTAACCTATTGCATCCGATAATAAGCACCGAGCTCTATTGTAACCTATTACACCCGATAATAAGCACCGAGCTCTATTGTAACCTATTACACCCGATAATAAGCACCGAGCTCTATTGTAACCTATTACACCTGATAATAAGCACCGAGCTCTATTGTAACCTATTACACCTGATAATAAGCACCGAGCTCTATTGTAACCTATTACACCTGATAATAAGCACCGAGCTCTATTGTAACCTATTGCATCCGATAATAAGCACCGAGCTCTATTGTAACCTATTACACCTGATAATAAGCACCGAGCTCTATTGTAACCTATTGCATCCGATAATAAGCACCGAGCTCTATTGTAACCTATTACACCTGATAATAAGCACCGAGCTCTATTGTAACCTATTGCATCAAGGCTGATGAACATTATGGCTTTTAGAGATACTTTTTAACCCTTTCCAGCTTTATGCAAGTCAACAATTCTTAATCTTAGGTCTTCTGAGATCTCTTTTGTTCGAGGCATGGTTCACATCAGGTAATGCTTCTGGTGTTTTTCATAGGGCAGGGCAGATCTAACCAACATCTCCTATCTCGCCTCATTGTTTGGACTCCAGGTTAGCTGACTCCTGACTCCAATTAGCTTTAGGAGTCATTAGACTTGGGGTTCACATACTTTTACCAACCTACACTGTGAATGTCTAAAGGATGTATTCAATACAGACAAGAAATATACAATAATGTGTGTGTTATTAGTTTAAGCAGACTATGTTTGTCTGTTGTTGTCACTTAGATGAAGATCAGATCAAATTTGATGACCAATCTATTCAGAAACCCAGGTAATTCTAAAGGGTTCAGGTACTGTTTCTTGCCACTGAATGTAGTTCGCAGGCTTTAACAGGTGAGCGATCACCATCATAACTTTTATTTAACTAGGCAAGTCAGTTAAAAACAAATTCTTATTTACAATGACGGCCTACCGAGGAACAGTGGGTTAACTGCCTTGTTCAGGGGCAGAACGACAGATTTTTACCTTGTCAACTCGGGGATTCGACCCAGCAACCTTTCGGTTACTGGCCCAACGCTCTAACAACTAGGATACCTGCCGCCCCTGAAGGCATATTCCCTGACCGGGAATCGAACCCAGGCCGCGGCGGTGAGAGCGCCGAATCCTAACCAATCATGTAAACAAAGGCCGACTAAATACACAGAGCATGTGTCAGATTCAATCTAAGACTCAGAGGTCAGAGGTGATAGTTGTACCTTGCTTAGCGCATCCCTAGCATCAGCAGCTTCCTCCTCTGCCCTCTCCCTGTCCAGCTGTTCTCTCTGCAGCGCTCCCTGTAGAACATGCAGCTCCATGCGGATACAAGCCTCACGCTCACTGAGATGGGCATTCTCTACCAGGTCCGCCTCCAACCTGTCAATCAAATGGTTTATAAAGCCCTCGTAACATCAACAGTTGCCACAAAGTGCTTTACAGTAACTTTACAGTAACCTGGACTAGGTACCGTCTCTGCCTCTCGCTCTCCAGCTCGTTCCTCAGCTCCTCCTCCCTCTCTCTCTCCAGTCTCAGTCGTTCGTTCTCCTTCCTCCTCTCCTCACTCTGTCTCTCTTCTTCCTCCAGCTGACTTCTCAGGGAGCCCACCATCTCTCTCTCACTGACACACAAACAACATCAACATTAACGGCAACAACAAACAGCAGCAACAACACAAACAACATCAACAGAAACAACAGCAACAGCACAAACAACATCAACAACAACATCAACAGAAACAACAGCAACGGAAACAACAGCAACAGCACAAACAACATCAACAGAAACAACAGCAACAGCACAAACAACATCAACAACAGCAAGAACATCAACAGAAACAACAGCAACGGAAACAACAGCAACAGCACAAACAACATCAACAGAAACAACAGCAACAGCACAAACAACATCAACAACAGCAAGAACATCAACAGAAACAACAGCAATGGAAACAACAGCAACGGAAACAACAGCCAAGGAAACAACAGCAATAACAGCACAAACATCAACATCAACAGCAACGACAAACATCAACAACAAACAGCAGCATCAGCAACAACAAACAACATCAGCAGCAACAACAAACAACATCAGCAGCAACAACAAACAACATCAGCAGCAACAACAAACAACATCAGCAGCAACAACAAACAACATCAGCAGCAGCATCATCAACACAAATAACATCAACAAAAACAACAGCAACAGAAACATCAACAACAGCAACACCACAAACAACAAACATCAACAAAAACAACAGCAACAGTACAAACAACAAACAACATCAACAAAAACAACAGCAACAGCACAAACAACATCAACAACAACAGCAACACCACAAATAACATCAACAGAAACAACAGCAACAGCACAAACAACAAACAACATCAACAAAAACAACAGCACAAACAACAAACAACAGCACAAACAACATCAACAGAAACAACAGCAACACCACAAACAACAAACAACATCAACAGAAACAACAGCAACAGCACAAACAACAAACAACATCAACAAAAACAACAGCAACACCACAAACAACAAACAACATCAACAAAAACAACAGCACAAACAACAAACAACATCAACAAAAACAACAGCAACAGCACAAACAACAAACAACATCAACAAAAACAACAGCACAAACAACATCAACAGAAACAACAGCAACAGCAACAGCACAAACAACAAACAACATCAACAAAAACAACAGCACAAACAACATCAACAGAAACAACAGCAACAGAAACATCAACAACAGCAACACCACAAACAACAAACATCAACAGAAACAACAGCACAAACAACATCAACAGAAACAGCAAACCTCAACAACAGCAACACAAAAAACATCAACAACAATCAACAGCAACACCAACAACAAAAGCAACAGCAGAAACAATAGAGACAACATCAACAGAAACAGCAACATCAACAACATCAACAGAAACAGCAATATCAACAACATCAACAGAAACAGCAATATCAACAACAGAAACATAGATGGGTGAATCTCCAGTGATTTCCAGTCAGTGACGTCAGTGGTGAGTAACATGTCCTGTGTGTCCGACCTGAGTAACATGTCCTACCTGAGTAACATGTCCTGAGTGTCCTACCTGAGTAACATGTCCTGTATGTCCTACCTGAGTAACATGTCCTGTGTGTCCAACCTGAGTAACATGTCCTACCTGAGTAACATGTCCTGTGTGTCCTACCTGAGTAACATGTCCTACCTGAGTAACATGTCCTACCTGAGTAACATGTCCTGAGTGTCCTACCTGAGTAACATGTCCTGTGTGTCCGACCTGAGTAACATGTCCTACCTGAGTAAAATGTCCTGTGTGTCCTACCTGAGTAACATGTCCTACCTGAGTAACATGTCCTGTGTGTCCGACCTGAGTAACATGTCCTGTGTGTCCTACCTGAGTAACATGTCCTGTGTGTCCTACCTGAGTAACATGTCCTACCTGAGTAACATGTCCTGAGTGTCCTACCTGAGTAACATGTCCTGAGTGTCCTACCTGAGTAACATGTCCTGTATGTCCTACCTGAGTAACTTGTCCTGTGTGTCCGACCTGAGTAACATGTCCTACCTGAGTAACATGTCCTGTGTGTCCTACCTGAGTAACATGTCCTACCTGAGTAACATGTCCTGCGTGTCGTACCTGAGTAACATGTCCTACCTGAGTAACATGTCCTGTGTGTCCTACCTGAGTAACATGTCCTGTGTGTCCCACCTGAGTAACATGTCCAGTGTGTCCTACCTGAGTAACATGTCCTACCTGAGTAACATGGCCTGTGTGTCCTACCTGAGTAACATGTCCTGTGTGTCCTACCTGAGTAACATGTCCTGAGTGTCCTACCTGAGTAACTTGTCCTGAGTGTCCTACCTGAGTAACATGTCCTACCTGAGTAACATGTCCTACCTGAGTAACATGTCCTGTATGTCCTACCTGAGTAACATGTCCTACCTGAGTAACATGTCCTGTGTGTCCTACCTGAGTAACATGTCCTGTATGTCCTACCTGAGTAACATGTCCTGAGTGTCCTACCTGAGTAACATGTCCTGAGTGTCCTACCTGAGTAACATGTCCTGAGGTCCTACCTGAGTAACATGTCCTGAGTGTCCTACCTGAGTAACATGTCCTACCTGAGTAACTTGTCCTGAGAGTCCTACCTGCGTAACATGTCCTACCTGAGTAACATGTCCTGAGTGTCCGACCTGAGTAACATGTCCTACCTGAGTAACATGTCCTGTGTATCCTACCTGAGTAACATGTCCTACCTGAGTAACATGTCCTGAGTGTCCTACCTGAGTAACATGTCCTGTATGTCCTACCTGAGTAACATGTCCTGTGTGTCCGACCTGAGTAACATGTCCTACCTGAGTAACATGTCCTGTGTGTCCTACCTGAGTAACATGTCCTACCTGAGTAACATGTCCTACCTGAGTAACATGTCCTGAGTGTCCTACCTGAGTAACATGTCCTGTGTGTCCGACCTGAGTAACATGTCCTACCTGAGTAACATGTCCTGTGTGTCCTACCTGAGTAACATGTCCTACCTGAGTAACATGTCCTACCTGAGTAACATGTCCTGAGTGTCCTACCTGAGTAACATGTCCTGTGTATCCTACCTGAGTAACATGTCCTGAGTGTCCTACCTGAGTAACATGTCCTGAGTGTCCTACCTGAGTAACATGTCCTGTGTGTCCTACCTGAGTAACATGTCCTGTGTGTCCGACCTGAGTAACATGTCCTACCTGAGTAACATGTCCTGTGTGTCCTACCTGAGTAACATGTCCTACCTGAGTAACATGTCCTACCTGAGTAACATGTCCTGTGTGTCCTACCTGAGTAACATGTCCTACCTGAGTAACATGTCCTACCTGAGTAAAATGTCCTGTATGTCCTACCTGAGTAACATGTCCTGAGTGTCCTACCTGAGTAACATGTCCTACCTGAGTAACATGTCCTACCTGAGTAACATGTCCTACCTGAGTAACATGTCCTGCGTGTCCTACCTGAGTAACATGTCCTACCTGAGTAACATGTCCTGAGTGTCCTACCTGAGTAACATGTCCTACCTGAGTAACATGTCCTGTGTGTCCTACCTGAGTAACATGTCCTACCTGAGTAACATGTCCTACCTGAGTAACATGTCCTGAGTGTCCTACCTGAGTAACATGTCCTACCTGAGTAACATGTCCTGTGTGTCCTACCTGAGTAACATGTCCTACCTGAGTAACATGTCCTACCTGAGTGACATGTCCTACCTGAGGGACATGTCCTACCTGAGGGACATGTCCTACCTGAGGGACATGTCCTACCTGAGTGACATGTCCTACCTGAGTAACATGTCCTACCTGAGTAACATGTCCTGAATGTGAGTGAGCTCCTGTCCTTCATACAGGCTCTGTTTCTGCCTCTCCTCTGTGTCCGTCTCCAGCTGTCTGACTCTCTGTTCCAGTCCTGCTCTCTCCTCACCCAGCCTCCGCAGGCTAGCCGCAGCCTCCTGAAGGGATGAGACATGGACACTGGTTGGTTGTTTGGTCTTAACTAGTTCATGGTGAAAAAGGAAGAGATATCTTCGCTACCCAGGAGGAAAAACAGGTTGAAATGACATCAGTAGAACACGCTTGGCCTGCTGGGTGCCGTCTTCAAACAGCCTATCGGAACAGCGGGACAGATACATGTCATCAACAGACCTGTACTTCCTGGTGCCGCCACAGCAGGTTGGTCTCAGCCTGGGCCAATACAGACAGCACCTGGGTTAGCCCTTTAGTCAACAGGTCTGGTCCTAACCAATCACTGGACAGAGACAGTGTATGGCTACTGCAACTCTGTCCATCCAGACTCTGGGAGCTCAGCACCTTGGACTGGACAAGAGAAACAACAGAATATATGTAAAACAGGCTATTCTAATGGACCAATACAGTGGGATGTGTTCATTTATAACATTAAACAGGCTATTCTAATGGACTAATACAGTGGGCTGGGGGATGTGTTCATTTATAACATTAAACAGGCTATTCT
Organism: Oncorhynchus tshawytscha; assembly: GCF_018296145.1. Classification (NCBI taxonomy): domain Eukaryota; kingdom Metazoa; phylum Chordata; class Actinopteri; order Salmoniformes; family Salmonidae; genus Oncorhynchus; species Oncorhynchus tshawytscha. The sequence goes on from NC_056431.1 coordinate 80,248,360, forward strand.
AATGGACCAATACAGTGGGATGTGTTCATTTATAACATTAAACAGGCTATTCTAATAGACTAATACAGTGGGCTGGGGGATGTGTTCATTTATAACATTAAACAGGCTATTCTAATGGACCAATACAGTGGGCTGGGGGATGTGTTCATTTATAACATTAAACAGGCTATTCTAATGGACCAATACAGTGGGCTGGGGGATGTGTTCATTTATAACATTAAACAGGCTATTCTAATGGACTAATACAGTGGGCTGGGGGATGTGTTCATTTATAACATTAAACAGGCTATTCTAATGGACCAATACAGTGGGATGTGTTCATTTATAACATTAAACAGGCTATTCTAATGGACCAATACAGTGGGATGTGTTCATTTATAACATTAAACAGGCTATTCTAATGGACCAATACAGTGGGATGTGTTCATTTATAACATTAAACAGGCTATTCTAATAGACTAATACAGTGGGCTGGGGGATGTGTTCATTTATAACATTAAACAGGCTATTCTAATGGACTAATACAGTGGGCTGGGGGATGTGTTCATTTATAACATTGAACAGGCTATTCTAATGGACCAATACAGTGGGATGTGTTCATTTATAACATTAAACAGGCTATTCTAATGGACCAATACAGTGGGCTGGGGGATGTGTTCATTTCTACGTAGTAGAAAGAAGGGTACCAAAACAATGGATTTGTAAATAGCCTTATTCTAAAATGGATTAAATATTTTCTTCATTTTAAAAAATATAAAAAAATTACACACAATATCCCATAATGACAATGCAAAAACAGTTAAAAAAAATAATTTGAGCAAATTTATAAAAAAGAAAAAACAGAGATACCTTATTTACATCAGTATTCAGATCCTTTGCCTTGAGACTTGAAATGGAGCTCAGGTGCATCCTGTTTCCATTGATCATCCTCAAGATGTTTCTACAACTTGATTGGAGTCCACTTGAGGTAAATTCTATTGATTGGACATGATTTGGAAAGGAACACACCTATCTATATAAGGTCCCACAGTTGACAGTGCATGTCAGAGCAAAAACCAAGTCATGAGGTTGAAAGATTTGTCCGTAGAGCTCCGAGACAGGATGGTATCAAGGCACAGATCTGGGGAAGGGTACCACAACATTTCTGCAGCATTGAAGGTCCCTAAGAACACAGTGGCCTCCATCATTCTTAAATGGAAGAAGTTTGGAACCACCAAGATCCTTCCTAGAGCTGGCAGTCCAGCCAAACTGAGCAAACAGGGGAGAAGGGCCTTTGTCAGGGAGGTGACCAAGAACCCGATGGTCACACTGACAGAGGTTCAGAGTTCCTCTGTGGAGATGGGAGAACCTTCCTGAAAGACCACCATCTCTGCAGCACTCCACCAATCAGGCCTTTATGGTAAAGTGGCCAGACAGAAGCCACTCCTCAGTAAAAGGCACATGACAGCCTGCTTGGAGTTTGCAAAAAGGCACCTAAAGGAATCTCAGACCATGAGAAACAAAATTCTCTGATCTGATGAAACCAAGATTGAACTCTTTGGCCTGAATGCCAAACAAGCGCCACATCTGGAGGAAACCTGGCACCATCCTTACAGTGAAGCATGGTGGTGACAGGATCATGCTGTGGGGATGTTTTTCAGCAGCAGGGACTGGGAGACTAGTCAGGATCAAGGGAAAGATGAACAGAGCAAATTACAGAGAGATCCTTGATGAAAACCTGACCCAGAGTGTTCAGGATCTCAGACTGTGGCGAAGGTTCACCTTCCAACAGGACAACGACACTAAGCACACAGCCAAGACAACGTAGGAGTGGCTTAGGGACAAGTCTCTGAATGTCCTTGAGTGGTCCAGCCAGAGCCCGGACTTGAACCGGATCGAACATCTTTGGAGAGACCTGAGAATAGCTGTGCAGCAACGCTCCCCATCCAACCTGACAGAGCTTGAGAGGATCTGCAGAGAAGAATGGGAGAAACTCCCCAAATACAGGTGTGCCAAACTTGTAGCGTCAAACCCAAGAATACTTGAGGCTGTAATCGCTGCCAAAGGTGCTTCAACAAATGAATACTTATGTAAATGTGATACTTCATTTTTTGTATTTTTATAAATTAGATTTAAAAAAAATAAAAACCCTGTTTCGCTTTGTTATTATGGAGTATAATCTGTAGAGAAAAAAATGATTTAATTCATTTTAGAATATGTCTGTAACGTAACAACATGTTGAAAATGCCAGGGGGTCTGAATACTTCCCGAATGCTCTGTATATTCTGATCCGAGCGGTCAGTCTTACCAGTTTTAGAACGGCCTGATAGACACACTCTAGAGTTCTCTCTGTGTTTGTCTGTCTCTCCTCTTTCTTCTCCGAAGCCATCCCTCGCTCCATCTTCCTCTCCTCCTCCTGTCGTTCTATCTTTTGATCCTGAATGGTACGAGATAACTCTGAGATCCTGTGGATGCAGAGTGAGAGGAGGACGGTTGGAGGAGTGCAGAAACAACCCTGTATATCTCTAGACAATGAGAAACAGGATGTATCATGTCTGAAGCAGAGACAAAGGTTGTGTCCCAAATGCATCTTCCCAGGAAGTGCTCCCCCCCGGTCAAAGAGAGAGCCCCTGGTCAAAGGGAGAGCCCCGGTCAAAGGGAGTGCCCCCGGTCAAAGGGAGAGCCCCTGGTCAAAGGGAGAGCCCCCAGTCAAAGGGAAAGCCCCACAGTCAAAGGGAGAGCCCCCAGTCAAAGGGAGAGCCCCCAGTCAAAGGGAGAGCCCCCAGTCAAAGAGAGAGCCCCTGGACAAAGAGAGAGCCCCCTGGACAAAGGGAGAGCCCCCAGTCAAAGAGAGAGCCCCTGGACAAAGAGAGAGCCCCCGGTCAAAGAGAGAGCCCCCTGGACAAAGGGGGAGCCCCCGGTCAATGGGGGAGCCCCGGTCAAAGGGAGAGCCCCCGGTCAAAGGGAGAGCCCCGGTCAAAGGGAGAGCCCCCGGTCAAAGGGAGAGCCCCCGGTCAAAGGGAGAGCCCCCGGTCAAAGAGAGTGCCCTATACAGGGAATAATGTGCCATTTGGGACACAACCAAAGCAGTGAGTATTGTTTTCAGATGGTGAATGCAGGAAAGGCAGGGCAGGGTGCTCCCTTTACGGCTGGAGTAACCTTTTAGTCTGACCTGTTATTCAGATGCAGGGTCTCAGCTTCATAGAGGGCTCTGAGCTCTGTCAGCTCCTTCTCTCTCTCCTCTCTCTCCCGCTCTCCCTCCTTCTGGTCGTGGTCCAGATCCTGCAAGGAGAGAGGGCCTAGGGTGGAGGAGAGAGGAGGTGAGCCCGGGGTGGAGGAGTGGGGTGGGGCGGAGGCAGAGCGGGGAGCAGGATGGAGGCTGGTTGTAGGGTCACTGGGCCGTAGAGATAGAGACACCACTGAACCACAGTGGGAGAGGAGAGAGGAAGACAGACGAGAGAACTCAGCTCTAAGCTCCCAGAGGTCCCTGTGGGTGGGACAAACAACAATCATTATCAACTGAACTATATATCAGAAGTACGTCCAGAATGGCACTCTAATCCCTATACAGTGCATTACTTTAGACCAGAACCATAGGGCTCTTTAAACCAGAGCTCTAGTCAAAAGTAGTGCACTATATAGGGAGTAGGGTGCCACTTCAGACACAACCGTAGAGATAGAGTTTAAGATACTGGTTTGAATTGTTTTCCAGGCATCTGTTTACCTCACCTGTCAGTGGCAGTCTTCACAGTGTGACAGTGTCGTCTCAGAGTGACCACATCTCCCCACATGGACATCAGACGACTCTGCCCCCGGTCGACATGACCGGTCAGTCGCTGAAGAAGAGCGAGAGAGAGAAGAGGGGAAGGAAGACAGGGGTGGTCCTGCATGATGACACAACTCCAGTAACTTAGGGAACATGAAACAACAATGAAACACATCTCCTATTCAGTCTTTGTCAATCAGTCTACCTCTTTCTCTTTCTGCCACTCCATCTCCCTCAGTCCCGCCTCCTCCACCGCTTTGGACCAATCGGTAGTCAGTTTGCAAAGGTCCTCTCTCAGTGCTTCATTTACCTGGCCTGATTGGCTGAGCTGGCCACGAAGGAGAGAGTTCAGCTCTGCTAGCCCTACACTCCTGCTCACACCCAACACACCCAAACACACCCAACAAACCAAACATACCCAAACACACCCAACACACCAAACACACCCAAACACACCCAAACACACCCAAACACACACCAAACACACCCAAAGGGAATTAAGCGTCACAATCTTGTCAAGGTACCTTATTATATTGATTGTGTCAAAATAAATATATATATAGTGGTGGTTACAGGTACTATTCCTATGATTTAACAGGCAGTTTATATCATATTTACCTGTGAGCTGACACTCAAAAAGAAACTAAAACATTTAGAAAAAAATACATAAACAAAATAAAAGTATTGATCATATAAAAGTTGTAAAAGTTATAACACAATCATATAAAGATAAAGAAACCTAATGTGGTGAGCCACCCTACATCCTGTTCCTCCAGCCCCACGCCTCCATCCAACCTCTCTTCCTGTTCCTCCAGCCCCACGCCTCCATCCAACCTCTCTTCCTGTTCCTCCAACCCCACGCCTCCATCCAACCTCTCTTCCTGTTCCCCCAACCCCACGCCTCCATCCAACCTCTCTTCCTGTTCCCCCAACCCCACGCCTCCATCCAACCTCTCTTCCTGTTCCCCCAACCCCACGCCTCCATCCAACCTCTCTTCCTGTTCCCCCAACCCCACACCTCCATCCAACCTCTCTTCCTGTTCCCCCAACCCCACGCCTCCATCCAACCTCTCTTCCTGTTCCCCCAACCCCACGCCTCCATCCAACCTCTCTTCCTGTTCCCCCAACCCCACGCCTCCATCCAACCTCTCTTCCTGTTCCCCCAACCCCACACCTCCATCCAACCTCTCTTCCTGTTCCCCCAACCCCACGCCTCCATCCAACCTCTCTTCCTGTTCCCCCAACCCCACGCCTCCATCCAACCTCTCTTCCTGTTCCCCCAACCCCACACCTCCATCCAACCTCTCTTCCTGTTCCCCCAACCCCACGCCTCCATCCAACCTCTCTTCCTGTTCCTCCAACCCCACGCCTCCATCCAACCTCTCTTCCTGTTCCTCCAACCCCACGCCTCCATCCAACCTCTCTTCCTGTTCCCCCAACCCCACGCCTCCATCCAACCTCTCTTCCTGTTCCCCCAACCCCACGCCTCCATCCAACCTCTCTTCCTGTTCCCCCAACCCCACGCCTCCATCCAACCTCTCTTCCTGTTCCCCCAACCCCACGCCTCCATCCAACCTCTCTTCCTGTTCCCCCAACCCCACGCCTCCATCCAACCTCTCTTCCTGTTCCCCCAACCCCACGCCTCCATCCAACCTCTCTTCCTGTTCCCCCAACCCCACGCCTCCATCCAACCTCTCTTCCTGTTCCCCCAACCCCACGCCTCCATCCAACCTCTCTTCCTGTTCCTCCAACCTCTCTTCCTGTTCCCCCAACCCCACGCCTCCATCCAACCTCTCTTCCTGTTCCCCCAACCCCACGTCTCCATCCAACCTCTCTTCCTGTTCCTCCAACCCCACGCCTCCATCCAACCTCTCTTCCTGTTCCCCCAACCCCACACCTCCATCCAACCTCTCTTCCTGTTCCTCCAACCACACGCCTCCATCCAACCTCTCTTCCTGTTCCCCCAACCCCACGCCTCCATCCAACCTCTCTTCCTGTTCCCCCAACCCCACGCCTCCATTCAACCTCTCTTCCTGTTCCTCCAACCCCACGCCTCCATCCAACCTCTTTTCCTGTTCCCCCAACCCCACACTTCTATCCAACCTCTCTTCCTGTTCCTCCAACCCCACGCCTCCATCCAACCTCTCTTCCTGTTCCCCCAACCCCACGCCTCCATCCAACCTCTCTTCCTGTTCCTCCAACCCCACGCCTCCATCCAACCTCTCTTCCTGTTCCCCCAACCCCACGCCTCCATCCAACCTCTCTTCCTGTTCCTCCAACCCCACGTCTCCATCCAACCTCTCTTCCTGTTCCCCCAACCCCACGTCTCCATCCAACCTCTCTTCATGCCCCCCATCCACACCCATCCAACATGTCTCCATCCAACCACACACATCCTGCCCCCCACCCTGAAACCATGATTTCCACCACTCCCAGGAACTAGGGTTTCTTGTCAGATAGTCCTCCACCCCCCACATCTCTATCTGCCCCACCCAGAAAACCCTCCCCATACCACCTCTTCCACGTGGACCTGAAAGCAACAATGTATACGAAATGCTTCAGTCTAGTTTTAGACCCCATTATGCACTGAGACTGCACTTGTGAAGGTGGTAAATAACATTTAATGGCGTCAGACCGACGCTCTGTATCTGTCCTCGTACTCCGAGACCTTAGTGATGCTTTTGATACCATCGATCACCACATTCTTTTGGAGAGATTGGAAACCCAAATTGGTCTACACGGACAAGTTCTGGCCTGGTTTAGATCTTATCTGTCGGAAAGATATCAGTTTGTCTCTGTGAATTGGTTTGTCCTCTGACAAATCAACTGTAAATTTCGGTGTTCCTCAAGGTTCCGTTTTAGGACCACTATTGTTTTCACTATATATTTTACCTCTTGGGGATGTCATTCGAAAACATAATGTTAACTTTCACTGCTATGCGGATGACACACAGCTGTACATTTCAATGAAACATGGTGAAGCCCCAAAATTGCCCTCGCTAGAAGCATGTGTTTCAGACATAAGGAAGTGGACGGCTGAAAACTTTCTACTTTTAAACTCCGACACAACAGAGATGCTTGTTCTAGGTCCCAAGAAACAAAGAGAAACAAAGAGATTCTGTTGAATCTGACAATTAATCTTGAATGTTGTACAGTCATCTCAAATAAAACTGTGAAGGACCTCGGCGTTACTCTGGACCCTGATCTCTCTTTTGACGAACATATCAAGACTGTTTCAAGGACAGATTTTTTCCATCTACGTAACATTGCAAAAATCTGAAACTTTCTGTCTAAAAATGATGCAGAAAAATGAATCCATGCTTTTGTTATTTCTAGGTTAGACTACTGCAATGCTCTACTTTCCGGCCACCCAGATAAAGCACTAAATAAACTTCAGTTAGTGCTAAATACGGCTGCTAGAATCCTGACTAGAACCAAAAAATGTGATTATATTACTCCAGTGCTAGCCTCCCTACACTGGCTTCCTGTCAAGGCAAGGGCTGATTTCAAGGTTTTACTGCTAACCTACAAAGCATTACATGGGCTTGCTCCTACCTATCTTTCTGATTTGGTCCTGCCGTACATACCTACACGTACGCTACGGTCACAAGACGCAGGCCTCCTAATTGTCCCTAGAATTTCTAAGCAAACAGCTGGAGGCAGGGCTTTCTCCTATAGAGCCCCATTTTTATGGAATGGTCTGCTTACCCATGTGAGAGACGCAGACTCGGTCTCAACCTTTAAGTCTTTACTGAAGACTCATCTCTTCAGTGGGTCATATGGTTGAGTGTAGTCTGGCCCAGGAGTGTGAAGGTGAACGGAAAGGCTCTTGAGCAACGAACCGCCCACGCTGTCTCTGCCTGGCCGGTTCCCCTCTTTCCACTGGGATTCTCTGCCTCTAACCCTATTACAGGGGCTGAGTCACTGGCTTACTGGTGCCCTTCCATGCCGTCCCTAGGAGGGGTGCGTCACTTGAGTGGGTTGAGTCACTGACGTGATCTTCCTGTCTGGGTTGGCGCCCTCCCTTGGGTTGTGCCGTGGCGGAGATCTTTGTGGGCTATACTCGGCCTTGTCTCAGGATGGTAAGTTGGTGGTTGAAGATATCCCTCTAGTGGTGTGGGTCTGTGCTTTGGTAAAGTGGGTGGGGTTATATCCTTCCTGTTTGGCCCTGTCCGGGGGTATCATCGGATGGGGCCACAGTGTCTCCTGACCCCTCATGTCTCAGCCTCCAGTATTTATGTGTCGGGGGGCTAGTTTGTTATATCTGGAGTACTTCTCCTGTCTTATCCGGTGTCCTGTGTGAACTTAAGTATGCTCTCTCTAATTCTCTCTTTCTTTCTTTCTCTCTCTCGGAGGACCTGAGTCCTAGGACCATGCCTCAGGACTACATGGCATGATGACTCCTTGCTGTCCCCAGTCCACCTGGCCGTGCTGCTGCTCCAGTTTCAACTGTTCTACCTGCGTCTATGGAACCCTGACCTGTTCACCGGACGTGCTACCTGTCCCAGACCTGCTATTTACAACTCTCTAGAGATAGCAGGAGTGGTAGAGATACTCTTAATGATCGGCTGTGAAAAGCCAACTGACATTTACTCCTGAGGTGCTGGTCATCTATGAACATTTGAACATCTTGGCTATGTTCTGTTATAATCTCCACCCGGCACAGCCAGAAGAGGACTGGCCACCCCTCATAGCCTGGTTCCTCTCTAGGTTTCTTCCTAGGTTCTGGCCTTTCTAGGGAGTTTTTCCTAGCCACCGTGCTTCTACACCTGCATTGCTTGCTGTTTGGGGTTTTAGGCTGGGTTTCTGTACAGCACTTTGAGATAGGAATTGATCTGTGATTTTCAATGTGTTTGGGAGTGATTGAGATACATGGTCTAGAATATAGTAAAATATAATCTGCCTATAATGAGATGAAGTGATCAGTAGATTTGAGGGAAATTGGTGTTATTTCTTTAGATTGAGGAATTGCCAGGTGTTCCAATGTATAACAAAAATGGGAAAGGAGAAATGGCCTTGTCTGCTGTTTCTAGTGATTTTAAACAGCGCAGAGATGACCTGTTATAACTATGGCTGAGGGATTGGCATATAGTACTTTAATCATATTAATACTATTGGAGACAATTCCCATATGTTCCAAGACAGACCAGAGATATGACCATTCTAGTCTATTAAAACCTTTTTCTGTCTCGAGAGATATACAGCCAAGGAGCTGTTGGTTCTGACGAAGCATCTAAGACATAGTCGACCGAGGTTATCTGAAGAGAAACGGTTTTTAACAGACCCGCTTTGGTCCGTGTGGACCTATTTGGGTCTGGAGATGAACAGTTTAATATCGATATTTATCAAACATAGGAGGCGAGTGAGGACACGGGCATTCTTACCTTTTTTAATAAAAGCTAAATGAGTGATGTATTCACATCTCTCCCAAATGAAGAAGCAGGAGAATATTTCATTCATTCATTTGGGTTCTGATTGTAATTCCACAGTTTCAGTTTCAATAGTTGCTATATCAGTTAATTGATCATTACTGCGTAGCTTGTAGGCCAGTAAACGACTGGGACGATTACCATGGAAGTAGTGGTTGAGTCTAACTCCATGGATGGCACATTCTGCTCTCGGTCTTATCAATAAATTAAGTTTTGGATTGACTTTGGGAAGACTAATACCTACCTGGTCTGTAAAGAGTGTTTGTTGACAACGCTCTGACACAGTTAACAACATTTCCAATTCTGACATCTTCTTTAACTGTGATTTATTCAACCCAGACGCAGTTAGAGCTTCTGTGTCTGTTTAACACAATTGTCAGACACGATGTGTCCCACCCACCTCTGCTGTTCTTCCTCCAGCCTGATGAGGGCGCTCTCTAAGGAGTCACTGTGCTCATCCCTGATCCTCCTCTGCACAACAACACAACAGAAGAAGACAAACCCAAATTAACTGATATCACAGATTAGATTATTGACTTGATACTGTAGTGGCCGCTCTAACAATGGGAAGAAAAAAAAAAGAAAAAAAAATGGAAGGAGGCGAGATCAGGTGGGACCATTCTAGCCAATAAGAGAGCAGATATGCGTGTTTACAACAGGCACAACGGTTTCCACTAGTTACCACAACCACAAATTGGCTACATCATAAAAAGTCATGAAAACAAACATTTGCTTGTCGGTCTTAATTTAAGGTTAGGCGTAAGGTTAGCAGTGCGGTTAGGGTTAGGTTTAAAATCACATTTTAAGAAAATAAATAGTATAAATAGCATGGGTTTATGACTTTGTGTCTGTGGTACCTTGTGGCAACCAGGCACAACGCTGATATAAAGTGTTTTTTTCTCAAAGTTGTCAAGATGTCACAATTCCTACTTATATCAGTACGACCAAATCATTACAAAACCTCTATTCAATTAAATAAGCCACACATAGCAAATAAGCTATTCATGTTTTTTTTAAACAAATTCGACACGCTCTCATCTCATCGCTTGGTGGGCGAAAAAAACTGACGATTTGTTTTATCCGTGTCGCCTCTTCCTCTCTGCTGATATGCAGAGTCAATAAACTACAGCATTGAAAAACACACTTCATCAAGAGCTCGAAAAAGAGATTCAATAAACTACAGCATTGAAAAACACACTTCATCAAGAGCTTGAAAAAGAGATTCAATATCTTAATGGAGTTTGACCTGGTTAAATACAGTATTCATCCAATGATAGATTTCCCTCTAACCTCACGTTTCAGGAGCTCTCTTTCTTCAGTCTTCACCTGGTATTCCAAACCCTGGCAGCGATCCCGGTATTCAACCACCTGACAACAGACCATATGATCACAGTGTAAACAAAGGAGCAACAATTATTTTCACGGCCATGTTTATTATATTATATTATATATTATTATATATTATATTATATTATATAATTCTGCTCAGTCGCTGATCATTGACTTGATGACTTTATGCTCTTAAAATATATTTGATTTTATTTTACCTTTATTTAACGAGGCAAGTCAGTTAATAACAAATTCTTATTTTCAATGACGGCCTAGGAACAGTGGGTTAACTGCCTGTTCAGGGGCAGAACGACAGATTTGCTCGGGGGTTTGAACTTGCAACCTTCCGGTTACTAGTCCAACGCTCTAACCACTAGGCTACCCTGCTGCCCCATTGCCATGTACAAGTCCATTATAGCCCCACAGCGCCAACCCTTTAAACCCTGACCTTGTTCTGCAGTTTGTGGATGAGTAGAGCCTGCCGGGCCTCCCTCTCTCTGCCATCTCGCATCTTCCTTCTCAAGTCACTGTCCGGGCGCAGAGGCAGGGACGGGTCCAGGGACTGGGACAGCTAACAGGGGATAGAAACAGAGAGTTAGTTACACTGCTGTTCAAAACGGTTGGGGTCATTTAGAAATGTCCTTGTTTTTGAAAGAAAAGCACATTTTTTTGTCAATTAAAATAACATCAAATTGATCAGAAATACAGTGTAGACATTGTTAATGTTGTAAATGACTATTGTAGCTGGAAACGGCTGATTTTTTAATGGAATATCTACATAGGAGTACAGAGGCCCATTATCAGCAACCATCACTCCTGTGTTCCAACACAGATGGACAACGACCCCAAGCATACTTCCAAAGTTGTGGAAAAATAGCTTAAGGACAACAAAGTCAAGGTATTGGAGTGGCCATCACAAAGCCCTGACCTCATTCCTGTAGAAAATTTGTGGGCAGAACTGGAAAAGTGTGTGTGAGCAAGGAGGCCTACAAACCTGACTCAGTTATACCAGCTTTGTCAGGAGGAATGGGCCAAAATTCACCCAACTTATTGTGGGAAGCTTGTGGAAGGCTACCTGAAACGTTTGACCCAAGTTAAACAATTTAAAGGCAATGCTACTAAATACTAATTGAGTGTATGTAAACTTCTGACCCACTGGGAATGTGATGAAAGAAATAAAAGCTGATATAAATCATTCTCTCTACTATTATTCTGACATTTCACATTCTTAAAATAAAGTGGTGATCCTAACTGACCTAAAACAGGGAATTTTTACTAGGATTAAATATCAGGAATTGTGAAAAACTGAGTTCAAATGTATTTGGCTAAGGTGTATGTAAACTTCTGACTTCAACTGTATGTATTTGTATTTATATATATATATATATATTTGTGTTACTGCTCGACTAAAACAATCTGGGTCGACCAAAAGCATAACGACCAAACAACCAACCAGTCCACTAAATGGGGTCCGTCCTAAAAGAAAGCCTCGACTCCAGAAAATGTAGGTTTCTCCAGAAGACCAGAACTCAACCCATTCTCCACTCAACAGTGTTGAGGTCTGGCCCCGCAAGACGAGTTCAAATGGACTGGTGAATGTGTTGGTGCTCTGTGATCTTCTTGGTAGCGACCCTCTGTGAGGGCCTGGGGAGGTGGGGACTCACCCTGTCTGTGAGGGCCTGGGCACGTGACTCCAGCTCCTCTCTCTCAGCGTGACTCTCAGCCAGCTCATTCTGCAGGCGAGACACCTCCGCCCTCAGCTCCGCCCTCTCCTCCTTCCAGCCATCCAACAGCGCCGTCTCCATCCTGGTCCTAGACACCCAACCCGCCCCAGAGACTCAGGAAGCTGGGGAGGAATTACAAGTCAAACCCCTCTCACATCACTGAGAATGTATCATGGTCCAAACACACCAACACAGTCATGAAGAAGGCAGGTGGTACCGATGCACCAAGTCTGGGACCAACAGGACCCTGAACAGCTGCTACCCCCAGGACATGAGACTGATAGTTAGTTAGTTGAATAGTAACCCAACAGCTGCTACCCCCAGGACATGAGACTGATAGTTAGTTGAATAGTAACCAAACAGCTGCTACCCCCAGGACATGAGACTGATAAGTAGTTAGTTGAATAGTAACCCAACAGCTGCTACCCCCAGGACATGAGACTGATAGTTAGTTGAATAGTAACCCAACAGCTGCTACCCCCAGGACATGAGACTGATAGTTAGTTGAATAGTAACCCAACAGCTGCTACCCCCAGGACATGAGACTGATAGTTAGTTGAATAGTAACCCAACAGCTGCTACCCCAGGACATGAGACTGATAGTTAGTTGAATAGTAACCCAACAGCTGCTACCCCCAGGACATGAGACTGATAAGTAGTTAGTTAAATAGTAACCCAACAGCTGCTACCCCCAGGACATGAGACTGATAGTTAGTTGAATAGTAACCCAACAGCTGCTACCCCCAGGACATGAGACTGATAGTTAGTTGAATAGTAACCCAACAGCTGCTACCCCCAGGACATGAGACTGATAAGTAGTTAGTTGAATAGTAACCCAACAGCTGCTACCCCCAGGACATGAGACTGATAGTTAGTTGACTAGTAACCAAACAGCTGCTACCCCCAGGACATGAGACTGATAGTTAGTTGAATAGTAACCCAACAGCTGCTACCCCCAGGACATGGGACTGATAAGTAGTTAGTTGAATAGTAACCAACCAGCTGCTACCCCAGGACATGAGACTGATAAGTAGTTAGTTGAATAGTAACCAACCAGCTGCTACCCCCAGGACATGAGACTGATAAGTAGTTAGTTGAATAGTAACCCAACAGCTGCTACCCCCAGGACATGAGACTGATAGTTAGTTGAATAGTAACCCAACAGCTGCTACCCCAGGACATGAGACTGATAGTTAGTTGAATAGTAACCCAACAGCTGCTACCCCAGGACATGAGACTGATAAGTAGTTAGTTAAATAGTAACCCAACAGCTGCTACCCCCAGGACATGAGACTGATAGTTAGTTGAATAGTAACCCAACAGCTGCTACCCCCAGGACATGAGACTGATAGTTAGTTGAATAGTAACCCAACAGCTGCTACCCCCAGGACATGAGACTGATAAGTAGTTAGTTGAATAGTAACCCAACAGCTGCTACCCCCAGGACATGAGACTGATAGTTAGTTGACTAGTAACCAAACAGCTGCTACCCCCAGGACATGAGACTGATAGTTAGTTGAATAGTAACCCAACAGCTGCTACCCCCAGGACATGGGACTGATAAGTAGTTAGTTGAATAGTAACCAAACAGCTGCTACCCCCAGGACATGAGACTGATAAGTAGTTAGTTGAATAGTAACCAACCAGCTGCTACCCCCAGGACATGAGACTGACTGTTAGTTGAATAGTAACCAACCAGCTGCTACCCCCAGGACATGAGACTGATAGTTAGTTGAATAGTAACCCAACAGCTGCTACCCCCAGGACATGAGACTGATAAGTAGTTAGTTGAATAGTAACCCAACAGCTGCTACCCCCAGGACATGAGACTGATAAGTAGTTAGTTGAATAGTAACCCAACAGCTTCCTGGACGGTCTGCATTAACCCTTTCTGCCCCAACTCTGTTGACTCATCACATTCACTGCTGCTTCTGTTTATTATCTATCCTGTTGCCTAGTCACTTTATTCCTAGTTATATGTACATACCTACCTCAATTACCTCGTAACCCTGCACATTGACTCGGTACTGGTACCCTGTGTATATAGCCATGTTATCGTTACTCATTGACTCGGTACTGGTACCCTGTGTATATAGCCATGTTATCGTTACTCATTGACTCGGTACTGGTACCCTGTGTATATAGCCATGTTATCGTTACTCATTGACTCGGTACTGGTACCCTGTGTATATAGCCATGTTATCGTTACTCATTGACTCGGTACTGGTACCCTGTGTATATAGCCATGTTATCGTTACTCATTGACTCGGTACTGGTACCCTGTGTATATAGCCATGTTATCGTTACTCATTGACTCGGTACTGGTACCCTGTGTATATAGCCATGTTATCGTTACTCATTGACTCGGTACTGGTACCCTGTGTATATAGCCATGTTATCGTTACTCATTGACTCGGTACTGGTACCCTGTGTATATAGCCATGTTATCGTTACTCATTGACTCGGTACTGGTACCCTGTGTATATAGCCATGTTATCGTTACTCATTGACTCGGTACTGGTACCCTGTGTATATAGCCATGTTATCGTTACTCATTGACTCGGTACTGGTACCCTGTGTATATAGCCATGTTATCGTTACTCATTGTTGAAGTCAGCATTCCACTTGTTAGTCTACACCTGTTAGTCTACACCTGTTAGTCTACACCTGTTAGTCTACACCTGTTAGTCTACACCTGTTAGTCTACACCTGTTAGTCTACACCTGTTAGTCTACACCTGTTGTTTACCAGGCATTTCACTGTTAGTCTACACCTGTTAGTCTACACCTGTTGTTTACCAGGCATTTCACTGTTAGTCTACACCTGTTGTTTACCAGGCATTCCACTGTTAGTCTACACCTGTTAGTCTACACCTGTCAGCCTACACCTGTTGTTTACCAGGCATTCCACTGTCAGTCTACACCTGTTGTTTACCAAGCATTTCACTGTTAGTCTACACCTGTTGTTTACCAAGCATTTCCCTGTTAGTCTACACCTGTTGTTTACCAAGCATTTCCCTGTTAGTCTACACCTGTTGTTTACCAAGCATTTCCCTGTTAGTCTACACCTGTTGTTTACCAGGCATTTCACTG
This sequence comes from Oncorhynchus tshawytscha, assembly GCF_018296145.1. Classification (NCBI taxonomy): domain Eukaryota; kingdom Metazoa; phylum Chordata; class Actinopteri; order Salmoniformes; family Salmonidae; genus Oncorhynchus; species Oncorhynchus tshawytscha. The sequence continues at coordinate 80,263,679 of NC_056431.1, forward strand.
TTAGTCTACACCTGTTGTTTACCAGGCATTTCACTGTTAGTCTACACCTGTTGTTGTCAGCCTACACCTGTTGTTTACCAGGCATTCCACTGTTAGTCTACACCTGTTGTTTACCAGGCATTCCACTGTCAGTCTACACCTGTTGTTTACCAAGCATTTCACTGTTAGTCTACACCTGTTGTTTACCAAGCATTCCCTGTTAGTCTACACCTGTTGTTTACCAAGCATTTCCCTGTTAGTCTACACCTGTTGTTTACCAAGCATTTCCCTGTTAGTCTACACCTGTTGTTTACCAGGCATTTCACTGTTAGTCTACACCTGTTGTTTACCAGGCATTTCACTGTTAGTCTACACCTGTTGTTGTCAGCCTACACCTGTTGTTTACCAGGCATTCCACTGTTAGTCTACACCTGTTGTTTACCAGGCATTCCACTGTCAGTCTACACCTGTTGTTGTCAGCCTACACCTGTTGTTTACCAGGCATTCCACTGTTAGTCTACACCTGTTGTTTACCAGGCATTCCACTGTCAGTCTACACCTGTTGTTGTCAGCCTACACCTGTTGTTTACCAAGCATTTCACTGTTAGTCTACACCTGTTGTTTACCAAGCATTTCACTGTTAGTCTACACCTGTTGTTTACCAGGCATTTCACTGTTAGTCTACACCTGTTAGTCTACACCTGTTAGTCTACACCTGTTGTTTACCAAGCATTTCACTGTTAGTCTACACCTGTTAGTCTACACCTGTTGTTTACCAAGCATTCCACTGTTAGTCTACACCTGTTGTTTACCAGGCATTCCACTGTCAGTCTACACCTGTTAGTCTACACCTGTTGTTTACCAGGCATTCCACTGTCAGTCTACACCTGTTAGTCTACACCTGTTGTTTACCAGGCATTCCACTGTCAGTCTACACCTGTTAGTCTACACCTGTTGTTTACCAGGCATTCCACTGTCAGTCTACACCTGTTGTTTACCAGGCATTCCACTGTCAGTCTACACCTGTTAGTCTACACCTGTTAGTCTACACCTGTTGTTTACCAGGCATTCCACTGTTAGTCTACACCTGTTGTTGTCAGCCTACACCTGTTGTTTACCAAGCATTTCACTGTTAGTCTACACCTGTTGTTGTCAGCCTACACCTGTTGTTTACCAAGCATTTCACTGTTAGTCTACACCTGTTGTTGTCAGCCTACACCTGTTGTTTACCAAGCATTTCACTGTTAGTCTACACCTGTTGTTTACCAGGCATTCCACTGTTAGTCTACACCTGTTGTTGTCAGCCTACACCTGTTGTTTACCAAGCATTTCACTGTTAGTCTACACCTGTTGTTTACCAGGCATTTCACTGTTAGTCTACACCTGTTGTTTACCAAGCATTTCACTGTTAGTCTACACCTGTTGTTTACCAAGCATTTCACTGTTAGTCTACACCTGTTATTTACCAAGCATTCCACTGTCAGTCTACACCTGTTGTTTACCAGGCATTCCACTGTCAGTCTACACCTGTTGTTTACCAGGCATTCCACTGTCAGTCTACACCTGTTAGTCTACACCTGTTAGTCTACACCTGTTGTTTACCAGGCATTTCCCTGTTAGTCTACACCTGTTGTTTACCAGGCATTTCCCTGTTAGTCTACACCTGTTGTTTACCAGGCATTTCACTGTTAGTCTACACCTGTTGTTTACCAAGCATTTCCCTGTTAGTCCACACCTGTTGTTTACCAAGCATTCCACTGTTAGTCTACACCTGTTAGTCTACACCTGTCAGTCTACACCTGTTGTTGTCAGTCTACATCTGTTGTTTACCCAGCACGTGACAAATAACATTTTATTTAATTTAGGGCTGGGCGGTATACCGTATTTTCTGATATACCGGTATTGATGCACGGACCGGTTTTTATTTCACCATCTATAACGGTATTTGAATGTTTGGTTAAATGTGATACCCCGTGTGTAATGTCCATTTCTGTTTTTGTTTACTCCGCTACTTGAGTCATCTCTCCCTCCCCATGTCTCTTTCCACACCCCCGCCCGTCATTCAAGGAGTTATCTCTCTCTCTCTCTCCCTCCCCATGCCTCTTTCCACACCCCCGCCCATCACTCAAGGAGTCATCTCTCTCTCTCTCTCCCTCCCCATGCCACTTTCCACACCCCCTGCCCGTCACTCAAGGAGTCATCTCTCTCTCTCTCTCCCTCCCCATGCCTCTTTCCACACCCCCTGCCCGTCACTCAAGGAGCACACTTCAGTCTGCATGGCCAACACAACACACAGAGACTTGTATTCAGTCTGCATGGCCAACACAACACACAGAGACTTGTATTCAGTCTGCATGGTCAACACAACACAGAGAGACTTGTAATTCAGTCTGCATGGTCAACACAACACAGAGAGATACTTGTATTTCAGTCTGCATGGTCAACACAACACATAGAGAGACTTGTATAATCAGTCTGCATGGTCAACACAACACAGAGAGAGACTTGTATAATCAGTCTGCATGGTCAATGCAGCACAGAGAGAGACTTGTAATTCAGTCTGCATGGTCAATGCAACACAGAGAGAGACTTGTATAATCAGTCTGCATGGTCAATGCAGCACAGAGAGACTTGTATAATCAGTCTGCATGGTCAATGCAAAACAGAGAGACTTGTATAATCAGTCTGCATGGTCAATGCAACACAGAGAGAGACTTGTATAATCAGTCTGCATGGTCAATGCAGCACAGAGAGACTTGTATAATCAGTCTGCATGGTCAATGCAGCACAGAGAGACTTGTATAATCAGTCTGCATGGTCAACGCAGCACAGAGAGACTTGTATAATCAGTCTGCATGGTCAATGCAGCACAGAGAGACTTGTATAATCAGTCTGCATGGTCAATGCAGCACAGAGAGACTTGTATAATCAGTCTGCATGGTCAATGCAGCACAGAGAGACTTGTATAATCAGTCTGCATGGTCAATGCAGCACAGAGAGACTTGTATAATCAGTCTGCATGGTCAATGCAGCACAGAGAGACTTGTATAATCAGTCTGCATGGTCAATGCAGCACAGAGAGACTTGTATAATCAGTCTGCATGGTCAATGCAGCACAGGGAGGGACTTGTATAATCAGTCTGCATGGTCAATGCAGCACAGGGAGGGACTTGTATAATCAGTCTGCATGGTCAATGCAGCACAGGGAGGGACTTGTATAATCAGTCTGCATGGTCAATGCAGCACAGAGACTTGTATAATCAGTCTGCATGGTCAATGCAGCACAGATAGACTTGTATAATCAGTCTGCATGGTCAATGCAGCACAGAGAGACTTGTAAAATCAGTCTGCATGGTCAATGCAGCACAGAGAGACTTGTATAATCAGTCTGCATGGTGAATGCAGCACAGAGAGACTTGTATAATCAGTCTGCATGGTCAATGCAGCACAGAAAGACTTGTATAATCAGTCTGCATGGTCAATGCAACGATGCTGTTTTCACTTTGCTTCTTAATATAAATCCACCAGTGTTCTATAGTGACACTATTAGTTTGTGTTTCCGACATCAGCAAACAGCTAGTTTGTCTTTTCTTAGCAAGTTGGACCTAAATCATGTTAGCCACTAATGCTAATCGCTAGCCAGCTAATACATTTTTATTTATTTATTTATTTTACCTTTATTTAATTAGGCAAGTCAGTTAAGAACAAATTCTTATTTACAATGACGGCCTAGGAACAGTGGGTTAACTGCCTGTTCAGGGGCAGAACGACAGATTTGTACCTTGTCAGCTTGGGGATTCAATCTGCAACCTTTATGGTTACTGGCCCAACACTAACCACAAGGCTACCCTGAGTAAGAGAAAACATAATTAGCTATACAGTGCCTTTGGAAAGTATACAGACCCCTCGTCTTTTTACACATTTTGTTACGTTATAGACTTATCCTAAAATGGATTTTTGAAATAAATCCACCACTATCTACACACAATACCCCATAATGACAAAGCCGAAAACAGGTTAATAGACATTTTTGCAAATGTATTAAAAATAAAAAACAGAAATACGTTATTTACATAAGTAATCAGATCCTTTGCCTTGAGACTCAAAATGGAGCTCAGGTGCATCCTGTTTCCATTGATCATCCTTGAGATGTTTCTACAACTTGATTGGAGTCCACCTGTGGTAAATTCTATTGATTGGACATGATTTGGAAAGGCACACACCTGTCTATATAGGGTCCCACAGTTGACAGCGCATGTCAGAGCAAAAACCAAGCCATGAGGTTGAAGGCATTGTCCGTAGAGCTCCGAGACAGGATGGTATCAAGGCACAGATCTGGGGAAGGGTACCAAAACATTTCTGCAGTATTGAAGGTCCCTAAGAACACAGTGGCCTCCATCATTCTTAAATGGAAGAAGTTTGGAACCACCAACAGTCTTCCTAAAGCTGGCCACCAGGCCAAACTGAGCAATCGGGGGAGAAGGGCCTTGGACAGGGAGGTAACCAAGAACCCAATGGTCATTTTGACAGAGTTCCTTAGTGGAGATGGGAGAACCTTCTAGAAGGACAACCAACTCTGCAGCACTCCACCAATCAGGCCTTTATAGTTGAGTGGCCAGACAGAAGCCACTCCTCAGTAAAAGGCACATGACAGCCTGCTTGAAGTTTGCCAAAAGGCACCTAAAGGACTCTCAGACCATGAGAAACAAAATTCTCTGGTCTGATGAAACCAAGATTGAACTCTTTGGCCTGAATGCCAAGTGTCACATGTGGAGGAAACCTGGCACCATCCCTATTGTGAAGCATGGTGGTGGCAGCATCATGCTGTGGGGATGTTTTTCAGCGGCAGAGACTGGGAGACTAGTCAGGATCAAGGCAAAGATGAACAGAGCAAAGTACTGAGAGATTGTTAATGAAAACCTGCTCCAGAGCGCTCAGGACCTCAGATTGGGGGCGAAGGTTCAACTTCCAACAGGACAACAACCCTAAGCACACAGCCAAGAAAACACAGGAGTGGCTTCGGGACAAGTCTCTGAATGTCCTTGAGTAGCCCAGCCAGAGCCCGGACTTGAACCTGATCGAACATCTCTGGAGAGACCTGAGAATAGCTGTGCAGTGACGCTCCCCATCCAACCTGACAGAGCTTGAGAGGATCTGCAGAGAAGAATGGGAGAAACCAAGCTTGTAGCATCAAACCCAAGAAGACTGGAGGCTGTAATCACTGCCAAAGGTGCTTCAACAAAGTACTGAGTAGAGGGTCTGAATACTTATGTAAAGTAAGGGTCTGAATACTGATGTAAAGTAAGGGTCTGAATACTGATGTTAATGTGATTTTTTTGTTGTTGTAATAAATTAGCAAAAATCTCTAATAACCTGTTTTTGTGGGGTCGTGTGTATAGATGGGGTCGTGTGTATAGATGGGGTCGTGTGTATAGATGGGGTCGTGTGTATAGATGGGGTCGTGTGTATAGATGGGGTAGTGTGTATAGATGGGGTAGTGCGTATAGATGGGGTAGTGCGTATAGATGGGGTAGTGCGTATAGATGGGGTAGTGCGTATAGATGGGGTAGTGCGTATAGATGGGGTAGTGCGTATAGATGGGGTAGTGCGTATAGATGGGGTAGTGCGTATAGATGGGGTAGTGCGTATAGATGGGGTAGTGCGTATAGATGGGGTAGTGCGTATAGATGGGGTAGTGCGTATAGATGGGGTAGTGCGTATAGATGGGGTAGTGCGTATAGATGGGGTAGTGCGTATAGATGGGGTAGTGCGTATAGATGGGGTAGTGCGTATAGATGGGGTAGTGCGTATAGATGGGGTAGTGCGTATAGATGGGGTAGTGCGTATAGATGGGGTAGTGCGTATAGATGGGGTAGTGCGTATAGATGGGGTAGTGCGTATAGATGGGGTAGTGTGTATAGCTTGAGGGGGAAAAAACTATTTAATCAATTTTAGAATAAGGCCGTAACCTATTAAAATGTGGGAAGAGTCAAGGGGTCTGAATACCTTCCAAAGGGACTGATAATACCAGTGATGTTGTAAACCTAAATCAAAGAAAAACACGCTAAGCAAGAATATGTTAACTTCATGAGGTAGCGAAGTGAAAACATTCAATGTAGTGAAAAATTAGGGTCCCCTATGAAACACTTGTACACTGTGGTTCCTACCCTGTGACAATAACTCCTCCCTGGCATTTTCATTTGTTGTCATGTCAAATTGTATTCAAAGTGCCCACTTGTAACTATAGAATTAAAATTATCATTATTTTCCACGATTCCAACAGTTCACCCAAGTGTTTTGCTCTAAATCACAAGTCAAATTGCAATTCCAACATGTGTTTAAAAATAAGGCCTAGATTGTTTGCCCATATCGTCCAGCCCTACGTGGCAGTGTGGAAATGATCTCACATGAGTACAGGAAATGCAGAAATAGATTTAAATGCTGAAAATAATTTGGGGTTGAAGTTTAATTGAACAGTATATAACACTCAATGTACAGTCAGTATGTGTTGCCACCCTAGGGTCAGGCACTACTCATAAAGAACATTTTTAAATGTTATTATTCTAAAACATAAAATACCGTATAACCGTCTAATAAAAAAAACACACAATTTGATATTTAGACCTACTTTGATTTGAAGTGCGTCAGGTCAGATCATGTTGACAGTGAGTAAAACTCCAATACATTGTGAGCCTCCTTTATTCTTATTATCCTTTATCTTGGCCAGGTCGCAATTGTAAATGAGAACTTGTTCTCAACTTGCCTACCTGGTTAAATAAAGGTGAAATAAAAAATTTTAAAAAATTCAGCAGTTCATAATGTTATAGATAAGTTCATGTTAGAGATATCAGTTCAGCAGAAAATGAATTCGTAAGCAGAACCACAACGATAAAAGGCGAAACATTGAAGCAGGCAGAACCCCATAGACCCAGAGTTGGTTAGTAGCTTAGATACAGTAGATGGCTAGCTTTAAAACCTCAACCATGACCCACGTTTTTATGACCTATATTTAACTAGGCAAGTCAGTTATTTAAGAACAAACTATTATTTACAATGACGGCCTGCCCCATCCAAACCCGGCGGCGCTATGGGACTCCCAATCACGGCCGGATGTGATGCAGCCAGGATTCGAACCAGGGACTGCAGTGACGCCTCTTGCACTGAGATGCAGTGAGACCGCTTCGCCAAGATCAGTAGCTTGTAGCATAGCAAGGTAGTTCTGACATTGGAGAGATGAGCTCTCATAATCAGCTTGCAAAGCAACGTTAACGTTAGTTGGCTATCTAGCTAGAGCTAGTTTACAGTCAACAATCAAGATAGCATGTAGACAGCTCTCCTACCTTTAAAAGCAGATCCTTCGAAACATACTGTGAATGTAAACAAACGCTTTCTGTAACAAATGAAACATATGCATGATATTTATTAAACTCCTTTTGATGATCCTAAACACTTCCTCACAACAGGATTCAAAACAGTAAACTTTACCTCTTAACATAAAAACAGAGGAACCATGCAGACGCTGCTATGTAAAAAGAGAATCCCTTCATACGCAGACAGCGCCACCGTGTGGCCGGAGGAGTAGTCTCCTCTAGTTTAGTGGATGGTGAGCGTGTCCAGCAGGTGCCACAGTTCTACCACAGAGTTAACTGTTTGTTTTTTTTTTATTTATTTATTTTTTTGTTTTTTTATTATTATTATTTTTTTTTACCTTTATTTAACCAGGCAAGTCAGTTAAGAACACATTCTTATTTACAATGATGGCCTGGGAACAGTGGGTTAACTGCCTGTTCAGGGGCAGAACAACAGATTTGTACCTTGTCAGCTCGGGGTTTGAACTCGCAACCTTCCGGTTGCTAGTCTAACACTCTAACCGCTAGGCTACGCTGCTCTACCACAGAGTTGACCGTTTTTGGTTCTACCACAGAGTTGACCGTTTTTGGTTCTACCACAGAGTTGACCGTTTTTGGTTCTACCACAGGAGCCAGATAATTATCAGAATGTAGAATGTTCCCGGTTGAAATGTCCCTTATTGAAAAAGATTGCAGTCAGAGTGCAGTATACCTGCAGATATAGAGTGCAGTATACCTGCAGATATAGAGTGCAGTATACCTGCAGATATAGAGTGCAGTATACCTGCAGATATAGAGTGCAGTATAACTGCAGTATGCGGAAAATACTGCATCCAAAATAAAAAATGTTTTTACTGCAGTAATGTTGCAGTATAACTGCAGTTATAATGCAATTACTATGCCCAAAATACCAGTCAACTGCAGTTACTGCACATTTACTGCAGTTTCAAAACTGCCATATTTTTTGGTGAGTGTTCCATTCCCCACCAAATATGGCCAGTGGAGCTAGCTGCTTCCTGAACTGGTCTCTGAGTAGTGGGCATGTTGGAAGGAGTGGGCGTGTTGGAAGGAGTGGGCGTGTTGGAAGGAGTTGGCGTGTTGGAAGGAGTGGGCGTGTTGGAAGGAGTGGGTGTGTTGGAAGCAGTGGGTGTGTTGGAAGCAGTGGGTGTGTTGGAAGGAGTGGGTGTGTTGGAAGCAGTGGGTGTGTTGGAAGGAGTGGGTGTGTTGGAAGGAGTTGGGGAGTGGGCGTGTTGGAAGGAGTGGGCGTGTTGGAAGGAATGGGTGTGTCTAATGCAGTGGGCGTGTTGGAAGGAGTGGGTGTGTTGGGAGGAGTGGGCGTGTTGGAAGGAGTGGGCGTGTCTAAATAAGTGGGTGTGTCTAAATCGGTGGGTGTGTCTAAAGCAGTGGACGTGTTGGAAGGGGTGGGCATGTCTAAAGCAGTGGGCGTGTCTAAAGCAGTGGGCGTGTTGGAAGCAGTGGGCGTATATAAAGCAGTGGGTGTGTCTAAAGCAGTGGGCGTGTCTAAAGCAGCAGTTGGTGTGTCTAAAGCATTGGGTGTGTCTAAAGCAGTGGGTGTGCCTAAAGCAGTGGGCGTATATAAAGCAGTGGGTGTGTCTAAAGCAGTGGGTGTGTCTAAAGCTCACCGCTATAGGTTAGACACTCTCGTATTGAATGGTGTTGTGTATGACATTAAAGGTGTCCCCATTGGTCAATTCCAGACCGTTCTTTACTGAGATTTCTGACATGATGCGTTGCTTTGTAGCTAATATATGAACGATCAATAGATAGACAGAATAACAATATATATAGGTAATAACACAGAAATCAGACATAAGTCTGAAAGTGCTTAAAAAGTCCATCAGGATCATCAGAAAGATTAGTGGTTTGGTTTATCAATTACACATCCTTCAAAAGAAATGTGCAAGACTAGTCACCTCTGACTACAATTGGCTCCATCTGCCCCTCTATTTAAGAAACTCAATATCAAGTTCAACTACAACATATCCTCCAATGACCCACCTTCATTTACAAATTCACATGCATTACATTTACTATATGTGGACATCCCTTCAAATGAGTGGGTTCTATTTCAGCCACACCTGTTGCTGACAGGTGTATGAAATCAAACACATAACTATGCAATCTCCATAGACAAACACTGTGTCTAACCTCAGATAGGAACTATTAAAGTGGGAACAGGTAAATGAAACTGCTAGGTGACTTGGCTGTGTCTAACCTCTACACTAAGTTCACTGGAAATATTTGTTCGAACTGCACATAGCTTCTCTCCGTAGAGAGAATGAGTTTCTACCTACTCAGGGGGTCGTATTGAAGTGAATGAGTTTCTACCTACTCAGGGGGTCGTATTGAAGTGAATAAGTTTCTACCTACTCAGGGGGTCGTATTGCATTTGACGATGTAACAAGTCAAATCAAGAGAATTCCTGCAGGTATTGAAACAGTGTAGCGTTTCACTGTCCACGGTCATTGAAAAGCTGATGTGTGAAATGACTAATAGCTAAGCTTCCTATAATTTATGGCTACGACTTACCGTCATTTCTAGACAGGTTTTAATGGTAGGCTGTTATGGTAAATAAGGTGTTCTTAACGGACTTGCCTAGTTAAATACAGCCTCCAGAAAATGCTGAAGAATAAACACTAACAGGTGACAGCACCCCTTGCTGGAAGTACTGTAGCTTCACAAACACAGCTGTCTCAGAACAGATTTACTGTGTGAAGTGAATGACCAAACAGTTAATTACCATCCATGTACTTTTACCTATTTGATAAGATGTGCGGTTTGAAATTTCCTAAAGTGGCCTAGGAAGACAGCAACAGTCTTTCAGCACCCCTCATACAGCAGCCAAAAGGAAAACAAACAAGGTAGCTGAGTACCAAACTATATTTATTGTATACAGTAGTAAAAGACAATGTACAAATCATTAGAGCAACATAAGGACTAGTGGACCCGTGCTGCCTAGTCAAGTCCACCACAACAGTCTGAAGGCAGGTGGGAAGATTCATCAAGTCTGATTAGAAACAAAAAGGTCAAAGGTTGTTGAAGTCATGGTGGATTCCCTTTTATTTTGTCAAAATATTGATTGAGGGATGGGCTAAAAGCAGGAGCTCAACTACTTCCCTTAAATCTGTGTGGAAGGGGTGAGTAGAACCCAAACAGACATGTGAAAGGTTGCATTCTTTCAAGCGATGTTGAAAATAGACCTGAAACTCTTTCCACCATAGACATCTGTTCACTTTTGTAAAGCCTTTGTTCCAGAGACAAAGCAAGTCAATCTAATGGCACCAGAGCACCCCAGTCACCAATATTCCTTCAACACATTGTACAGGTTTAAAATTACAATTGATCACTTGAACTGCATATTTTGCAAAATGTACTTAATTAAAACAGCAGACAAAAAAATTAAAAATATAATTTTGCATATTATGAGACCTGTTCAACACTAAGTCCCTCAACCTATGGTAGATTTAATGTGTCCCAAATGGAACCCTATAGTGCACTACTTTGTTTAGTGTAGAGCACTGTAAGAGGAATAGGGTGCCATTTGGGACAAACCCTGAATGAGTTGAACCCCCCCCACATCCCCATTGTCCCGTGTGTGAAACAAACACATTCTCCAAAACAAGCAGTTTATAGTTCATCCTCAATATGAATATAAACAAGACATTTGTGGATTGGTTGCATGAAATCCAGCTCGAAAAGAATAAGACCATGGCTACGAGCAGATCAATCACACACAAAAAAGCGGGACCATTATTTAATAAAAAAAAGTTGCTGCTCATCAACTGTGTTTCTGTCCTCAGAAGGGGAGGCGCCTCAGTGGGTCCATACACCTTTAAGAGAAGCCTCTGAGAGGAAGGAGCCTCCTCCGGTCTGTTGTTGAAATACATCAATAGTATCCTCATCTTCCATCTCAAGCTGACAACACAAATACATAGAATGGTCAGTGTACTTGTAACTCCATCTGTACATGTTATAACTTCTTTTGCATTAGAGGACTACACCGAAAGTGAGTGTCACCTACCTGTGCAGGTGTGTCGGTCTCATTGATTGGCTGTCCGTCAAACCTAAACCGTATCTGTCTAATTGACAAACCCTGAAATAAAAGATGAGGGGAGAGAAAACACTGTCAGGCTCATCTAGCACGTTACTGTGGTCAGGAGTTGCCCTGTAAGGTTGTACAATCAGCCTCAAAGCTTAACATTGTCTTATACGAGCAGAAAAGTAGACAGATGAATGTAAACTCTAAGGACAGCCTCACCTGTCTTTCGCAGTACGCCTTCATCAGCTTGCTGAGCGGAGTGTGCCTTTTAATTTTGAACTGGACTACTGACCCATCTTGACCTGCAACCTTAAGGTTGATGTGGTCGTTTTCAGTCTTCACTCCTTCCTGAAAAAACAGTGGGGAACAGGTGCATTTCAGAGACAATAGCTACATTGTTTATATCAAATCAAAATCACATTTTATTGGTGATATAACACATGGTTAGCAGATGTTAATGCGAGTGTAGGGAAATGCTTGTGCTTCTAGTTCCGACAGTGCAGTAATATCTAACAATTTCACAACTACCTAATACACACAAATCTAAAGAGGTGAATGAGAATATGTACATATAAGTATGGATAAGCGATGGACCGAGTGGCATAGGCAAGATGCAGTAGATGGTATAAAATACTGTATATACAGGTGATATGAGTCATGTAAGATATGTAAACATTGGAGTGACATTTAAAATGAACCGTGATTGGGTCTCAATGTGGGCAGCAGCCTCAATGTTAGTGGTGGCTGTTTAACAGTCTGATGGCCTTGAGATAGAAGCCGTTTCTCAATTTCTCGGGCCCAGCTTAAAAGCGACAGTCTAACAGTTAATGTTATGCATTAGATGGAGCAAACTTTCTGGCTAAAATTAAAGCATCTCGACGGGCATTGTAACATGAAGATGTTAGCTAACTCGTCACGGCAACTCCATCTAATAAAACTACGTTAGCTACCACACTGCTAACGGTTGTATTTTAATGTACCTTCATTTTAACAGAGTCCCATTGGGACAAAGTGTCTCTTTTGTAAGGGAGCCCTGCATCGCACAATTACACAACATTGTCACAAAAAACGGCAGTGTAGGACGAGCATAACAGCACTGGTAGGTTGACGAGTTCACAGTCTGCCGGTGAGTTAATATCTCGGTGTCAAACATTTGTGTTTAGCCTTTGTAGCTAGCAATAGTTTATCTAGTTAGCTCTAACAACAAGAGCCATGCTAACCTAGATGGCTAACTGGTCAGCCATCAGTGGGGCGGCAGCTCCAGCTAACTAGATGGCTAACTGGTCAGCCATCAGTGGGGCGGCAGCTCCAGCTAACTAGATGGCTAACTGGTCAGCCATCAGTGGGGCGGCAGCTCCAGCTAACTAGATGGCTAACTGGTCAGCCATCAGTGGGGCGGCAGCTCCAGCTAACTAGATGGCTAACTGGTCAGCCATCAGTGGGGCGGCAGCTCCAGCTAACTAGATGGCTAACTGGTCAGCCATCAGTGGGGCGGCAGCTCCAGCTAACTAGATGGCTAACTGGTCAGCCATCAGTGGGGCGGCAGCTCCAGCTAACTAGATGGCTAACTGGTCAGCCATCAGTGGGGCGGCAGCTCCAGCTAACTAGATGGCTAACTGGTCAGCCATCAGTGGGGCGGCAGCTCCAGCTAACTAGATGGCTAACTGGTCAGCCATCAGTGGGGCGGCAGCTCCAGCTAACTAGATGGCTAACTGGTCAGCCATCAGTGGGGCGGCAGCTCCAGCTAACTAGATGGCTAACTGGTCAGCCATCAGTGGGGCGGCAGCTCCAGCTAACGTTAGCATGCTAGCTCATAAAGCCGCAGTGATAACGCCGTTGGTCTCTACTCCAACGGGCGCAGAAAAGTCACAATGGCGCTGTTTCACTGAAAACCATCACTTTACAAAAACAGGAATAGATAAATAGTACACTACATCTATCAGATAACTGGCCAGTTAGCCCAAATTTTCTACACGCAAAACGTTACAAAATGTCCACAAATCAAACCTTTGTTTTCTCTTTTTACCCGCTCAAATCGGAATCTGGCAACCTACCGTTATCACCAACATATTAGTACGCTAGACAAGGAAATACGGAAAATATTCAATCACACACATTATTTCTTACCTTTGGCTTTTCTTCAGACATTGTGTAGCTAGTTAATGCTCAGGTATGTACTAATTTACAGACAGATTGCTAAATGTTTGCGCTTATTGTTCCCCAACTCTCTCCGTCTTCTGTTTGTCGACCAGGAGCGAGCATAGGGGTTTTAAACTCTAATTGGTTCACTGGGTCACGTGTCTATATATTTTTTCATGACCGTGCTCACGCGAGCGCGCAAATCGTTTTAATGCGCGCTCCCGTGAATTAAAAGCTAAATTCGACAGCTTATTCTATCACCTGGATAAATCAATGTATGAAGTGTGTAAAGATACATGTTCGTTAATCAATGAAGCCTCTCGAAGATGTTTGAGCCGTGGAAATCATAGACTAATGTACACTGAACAAAAATATAAACGCAACATCAAATCACATGTTTATAAAGACCTTTTTACATTAGCAGATGTCACAAAGTGCTTATACACAAACCCAGACTAAAACCACAAAGCATGGCTAGTAGTTAACCAGAACAACACTTACTAAAGAGACTGGGTCGCATTCAAGTAGGCAAGAAACAGGAGACATTTTTTGAAACGGAGTGTTGAAATGTAGTGCTGTGCTGTACATTCTACCTGAATGTGTACAATTTTAATATTTGCTGGCAGTCATTTAAAAAACGTTTTGTGCCATCTTAACACAACCCTGGTGTTCTTCTCTCAGTAACTCTTTTGTCCTGCACCCAAATGAAAATATCTTTCAGTAAAACATTGATTGATTATTAAAACACTGCAAAGAAAAAACCCTCCACAATTTTCCAGAATGAATATATATGGACAGTTCCAGTCAAGAAATCATCAAATCACTAAATCAAATTGAGTTTCCAAATAAGTAAGCAGCATACTGGGGCGGCAGGGTAGTCGAGCTCCTTAGGGTTATGTTCCTAGTTGAGCTCCTTAGGGTTATGTTCCTAACCGAGCTCCTTGTGGTTATGTTCCTAGTTGAGCTCCTTAGGGTTATGTTCCTAACCGAGCTCCTTGTGGTTATGTTCCTAGTTGAGCTCCTTAGGGTTATGTTCCTAGTTGAGCTCCTTAGGGTTATGTTCCTAACCGAGCTCCTTGTGGTTATGTTCCTAGTTGAGCTCCTTAGGGTTATGTTCCTAGTTGAGCTCCTTAGGGTTATGTTCCTAACCGAGCTCCTTGTGGTTATGTTCCTAGTTGAGCTCCTTAGGGCTGTGTTCCTAGTTGAGCTCCTTAGGGTTATGTTCCTAACCGAGCTCCTTGTGGTTATGTTCCTAGTTGAGCTCCTTAGGGCTGTGTTCCTAGTCGAGCTCCTTTGGGCTGTGTTCCTAATCGAGCTCCTTTGGGCTGTGTTCCTAGTCGAGCACCTTTGGGCTGTGTTCCTAGTCGAGCTCCTTAGGGCTGTGTTCCTAACCAAGCTCCTTAGGGCTGTGTTCCTAACCAAGCTCCTTAGGGCTGTGTTCCTAACCAAGCTCCTTAGGGCTGTGTTCCTAACCAAGCTCCTTAGGGCTGTGTTCCTAACCAAGCTCCTTAGGGCTGTGTTCCTAGTCGAGCTCCTTAGGGCTGTGTTCCTAACCAAGCTCCTTAGGGCTGTGTTCCTAGTCGAGCTCCTTTGGGCTGTGTTCCTAGTCGAGCTCCTTAGGGCTGTGTTCCTAGTTGAGCTCCTTAGGGCTGTGTTCCTAGTTGAGCTCCTTAGGGCTGTGTTCCTAGTTGAGCTCCTTCGGGCTGTGTTCCTAGTCGAGCTCCTTAGGGCTGTGTTCCTAACCAAGCTCCTTAGGGTTGTGTTCCTAACCAAGCTCCTTAGGGCTGTGTTCCTAACCAAGCTCCTTAGGGCTGTGTTGCTTGGTTGCATTAATGTTCTAGTGATGTCAGTGTGCTTTTTGCTTCTCTTTGGTGAAATATTTGCTACTTGCAAAGTATCTTTATATTTTTTCTGAAGAAGCTACATTTTCTAAAAAGGCAGGATTTTGTGTAAGATGTAGCTACATTTAGTATCAAAACTGTTTTTGTTTTTCCAATGGCCAGAAACTGCTTTTGTTTCATAGTACTGTAGCTACATGTTGTTATCCAGACAACACTGTACAGACAACGCCAAACAGGTTATAAATACAATCATTTATTAAAGCATCTTGTAAATCCAGTTACAACAAAAAATCATTTCCAGATTGTTTCTCTTTTTCTCTCTCCTCTCTCCAAATAAACAGAAACATGTCATAAGTACAGTAATGGTCAAGGGGAACATACCAGTAGTTCTGGTGTGGCTGCCGGCAGCTGGCCAGAAAAAACAGACAGGGTGGCATCCCTAATGGTACCCTATTCCCTATAGGTCCCAGTCTAAAGTAGTGCACTATATAGGGACTAGGGTGCCATAGGGCCCTGGTCAAAAGTAGTGCACTATATAGGGACTAGGGTGCCATTTGGAACATGTCAAAAGTAGTGCACTATATAAGGAATAGGGTGCCAATTCAGACGCACACACAGAGCTGAGAAACAGCCTGTGTCTGCTTATAGTACTGACCCTCTCATCCTGACTATTAGAATTACACACAGTAAATACCTCAGCCTCCCATTGTCTTCCATCAGATAGCACATGGATTCCGCCTGCACTGATCCGTCTTGTATCTCGCAAAGGATCATGGGATAGATCAAAAGAAGCCCGGCTACAACGGGCTGTCACGACGTTAGAACATGTATTACCTAAGAGACATCATCCGCTGAACCTCATTCCTGCCTCAGAACTGTCTGAATTCAGCTATGGTAAAACCACAAATACAGTATGTCAATAATGTTGATGTTTTTTGGTGAGGAAGTCTTAGTCGCCCCATTTTTACAGCTAGCTAATGATTATTGTGCTTCAATGAGCAGCATTTCTGAAGTTTGACAATGGGCACGAAAGCATACATTTGTCCAACAGCTGAGCCAGTCCCTGAAATCATCTGGACTGAAACGACACTGCTAACCAACCAGCTACCTGCTTAGTGCTGCACACACAATGGTGAATCTTCCAACAAAAGCTAGCTAGCAAGCTACTGTAGCTAGTAGTGCTAATGCTTCCATTATTATGATTTTTCATGAAGCAGGAGCCTCTCGAGTCAGCTGACCCAACAATACGATCCGGAGAAACATGCTGATCTGTGGACTGATTTCTGTTAACAGCTACTTCCTATTCATTGTGGGGCTGCATGTCTACAACTCCAGGGTCATTTAAACAGGCTAAGCAAGCTTGTATATGTCAGTGACGGAAGAGCTAGCTGACTAGCTAGCTAACTATGTCAGTAAGCTAGCGAGCTACAACAGATAGCTGATCAAGTCACTGCCTGGCGACCAACGGTCCTGCCACAGAATTTGAGCAGAAGGGTTGCTTTTATTTTCTCACAATTGCAAACTATTAAATCACTGTCACAACGTTTTTAATAATTTAGCTAGCTAGTTAATCTGCCTATTTCACGGAGAATCATACGAGAGCGCTGTGATGTAAAAAATAAAATAATAATAAGGGACTATGTTTTAATTTGTTGAATGGCGGATGCTCAATATTGAAATTTGAATATGAGTTCCACGTCCTACAAGACCGGTTGAGGTACAAGCATCGCGGAGGAGTGACCCCATCTGACGTGAGACAATGTCACCCTCCCTCCCATAAAGACCCAAATAACAATTCATCCTTCAGTAACAGAAGTACCAAGAGATGTCCTGCTTGTCTCATCAAAACATCACGCTCTCATTAAACAACAGTTTCAGTCACAATCATTAAAAAGACAAAAAATAATATAATGATTTTCATAATAGAAAATATAACCGTTTAAATTATTTAAAATACTGGAGACTAAATTCTATAATCATGGTTTACAGAAATAAGCACATGTTTATATTAACCACAGCCTTTAGTGTAAATAAACAACCTACATGTAGTAGTAGGAAGAAGCAACGGACTATATATTGGTTTGTTCTAGTCATATATATATTGGTTTGTTCTCGTCATATATAAAAGGCAAGTGTCATTTCACCAGATTTGAAACCATGTGGTTTAAACTCTGCTTCTCAGGCACTGGGTAGAATGGCAGCCTCGACCACCTGTGTTATAACTGATTATAACCACCAAGTTATTAACCCTGACATACACTTGTTTGGGGACGCCATTCCTGAAAGGCAAAACTATTACTTACAGTCCAAAGTAGTCGAATAACAACATGGATGGAAGCAGTGAAACTATTACTCACAGTCCAAAGTAGTCGAATAACAACATGGATGGAAGCAGTGAAACTATTACTCACAGTCCAAAGTAGTCAAATAACAACATGGATGGAAGCAGTGAAACTATTTAAGGCATTAAAATGTAAAGAGGTTCAACTCCTTGGGTCTGTGGTCTGAAATTGGACTCATATTGCTCATCAAACCCGAGGGGGAAGTCTATAAACCTTATTTTCCTATTCTGTGGCATAGAGTAGCTACTAAACAGAGTATTGTAATGAGTAATGACTGCCCTGAGGATCAATAATGATCACATAGTACATCCTTAGAGAGACAAATCACTTCTTCTCATTATAAATATAGAATGGTATAGTTGTGTGCATCAACAACTCATATGGTACAATGTCAAAATAAGACACAACCCGGGAGCTATAGTCAGGGAGGGCTTGACAGTGACACTTCTCAGTCAATCTAAATCTCAGTCCATTGGAAAGGTATTTCAAATGCTCAATCTTGAAGCAAAAGGACATCTTGACGTGACGTGATACTTGATCGGTCCATACCATTGATAAAGTGATGTAAATAATGGCAGAAAATAACATGGTTGGTTATCCACTCTGTCGACAGCTAGAGAAAAGCTATATGTAATGGTTGAGGGAAAGCAGGTAGACATTTTAATTAGACACATTCTAGAATGTTCTGGTAAAGAGGTCAATGGAATGCAGACAGGGGGGAGGGGAGGGGGCGGGGGACAACGCTGGATTGGTGCACATTCAAACAAATCTGATCTAACAAAGTGAATATTTGTCAAATCCGTCATAATTGATGTATTGCAATAGGCTCAAAATGTGGTAATTTAAATCCGATTTGGATATATTTGTCTGTTTTCACTGCATAACATTTAGAAGTTGCCCCTTTTCAGATTTAGAAGATGTGACTGCTAAATAGTAACTCCCATTCGTATCAGCTGGTAGCATAGCTAGCATACAGAAATTGGTAGTGGTAGTCAAAGTAGTTTTCAACTTTAACGCAGCTGATTGGTGACGATGAAATTAACATGTATTGGGGTTGACATCAATACAAGCATTATACTTCGATTTCTACCTCAACAGAGTGTGAAACAATAGCCTAAACGTAGGCTAATGTTGCTGGGGGGCAATGAAAGGATCTTTCCCCCATGGCATCTTTCCCCCACACGTTTCCATGGCATTTCCATTATTTTGGTTGAGTTCCATTGACCTCTTTACCACATATATATGCAATGAGAGACTACGGTCCTACGGTTCTTAGAATCTTCTAGATGAGATTCCTTGTTGTCAATGGAGGTGAACAAGATATTGAGTAGCTGATTAACAGCTTTCAGTTATCCAGACATCTGGGTTGAGGAGAACAGTCCCTCTTGCCTTCAAAGAATTTTAGCCTTGTAGTGTTAGCCTTTTAGCCTGTTAGCCTGGGGCGGTGGGAAGCCAACTGGACTGTGTCCTGTCCTGTGAGCCTTTTAGCCTGTTAGCCTGGGGCGGTGGGAAGCCAACTGGACTGTGTCCTGTACTAGCCTGTTAGCCTGGGGCGGTGGGAAGTCAACTGGTCTGTGTCCTGTCCTAGCCTGTTAGCCTGTTAGCCTGGGATGGTGGGAAGCAAACTGGACTGTGTCCTGTCCTATCCTGTTAGCCTGGGGCGGGGGAAGCCAGCTGGGCTGTGTCCTGTCCTGTGAGCCTTTTAGCCTGTTAGCCTGGGACGTTGGGAAGCCAACTGGACTGTGTCCTGTCCTAGCCTGTTAGCCTGGGATGGTGGGAAGTCAACTGGTCTGTGTCCTGTCCTAGCCTGTTAGCCTGTTAGCCTGGGATGGTGGGAAGCCAACTGGACTGTGTCCTGTCCTATCCTGTTAGCCTGGGGCGGGGGAAGCCAGCTGGGCTGTGTCCTGTCCTATCCTGTTAGCCTGGGACGGTGGGAGGCCAACTGGACTGTGTCCTGTCCTATCCTGTTAGCCTGTTAGCCTGGGGCAGGGGAAGCCAGCTGGGCTGTGTCCTGTCCTGTTAGCCTGGGGCGGTGGGAAGTCAACTGGTCTGTGTCCTGTCCTGTTAGCCTGTTAGCCTTTTAGCCTGTTAGCCTGGGGCAGTGGGAAGTCAACTGGTCTGTGTCCTGTCCTGTTAGCCTGGGGCAGTGGGAAGTCAACTGGTCTGTGTCCTGTCCTGTTAGCCTGGGGCAGGGAAGCCAGCTGGGCTGTGTCCTGTCCTGTCCTGTTAGCCTGTTAGCCTGTGGCAGTGGGAAGTCAACTGGTCTGTGTCCTGTCCTGTTAGCCTGGGGCAGGGGAAGCCAGCTGGGCTGTGTCCTGTCCTGTCCTGTTAGCCTGTTAGCCTGTGGCAGTGGGAAGTCAACTGGTCTGTGTCCTGTCCTGTTAGCCTGGGGCGGTGGGAAGCAAGCTGGGCTGTGTCCTGTCCTGTCCCTAATCACCTGATCCAGTTGGTTCCGTAGCTGGACACAGATCTGACACTGCATCTCTTCTTCACTATCATGTTGATGTAGGCTTTCATGATCTTGGTGATCTCTCCAACCTGAAACAACACAGAGGATACAGTTTTAACAGCAGGGAAAACGGCGTACAGAGGCCCATTATCAGCAACCATCACTCCTGTGTTCCAATGGCATGTTGTGTTAGCTAATCCAAGTTTATCATTTTAAAAAGGCTAATTGATCATTAGAAAACCCTTTTGCAATTATGTTAGCACAGCTGAAAACTGTTCTGATTAAAGAAGCAATAAAACTGGCCTTCTTTAGACAAGTTGAGTATCTGGAGCATCAGCATTCGTGGGTTCGATTACAGGCTCAAAATGGACAGAAACAAATAACTTTCTTCTGAAACTCGTCAGTCTATTCTTGTTCTCAGAAATAAAGGCTATTCCATGCAAGACATTTTCAAGACACTGAAGATCTCATACAATGCTGTGTACTACTCCCTTCACAGAACAGCGCAAACTGGCTTGGATTAGCTAACACAACGTGCCATTAGAACACAGTAGTGATGGTTGCTGATAATGGGCCTCTGTACGCCTAGGCAGATATTCCATTAAAAATCAGCCGTTTCCAGCTACAATAGTCAACATTAACAATGTCTACACTGTATTTCTAATTAATTTTATGTTATTTTAATGAACAAAACATTTTGCTTTTCTTTCAAAAACAAGGACATTTGTAAGTGACCCCAAACTTTTTGAACTGTATGTGTTTAGAAGCATCATATCAGCCACACAAGGCCTTGTTGGTTGACGTTCTGAAAGGCTAGCCTGGGATACCAGTCTATTTGCTATCATGTCAACTCCCTGTCATTCATTGTCTAGACAAACATCTTGGCATGAGCATAAACAGACCTGGGACCAGGCTACTGAAAGGCTGCAAAGCATTTCTAATCTGGTGTTATAAACAGACCTGGGACCAGGTTACTGCTTCTATAATGTTGTATTATGGCGTAATACTGTACCAGAGGTGTCTCAAAGAACATCTCTCTGTCGTCCACTGTGATTTTATAAGTCGTGGCCTGGGGAGATCCGAAGAAGATGATGTGTTCGTAGGGGAACGTCTCCAGAGGTTTGGGTTCTCCTCTCTTGTAGACCGACACGTTCTCTGCACTCACACTCAGCCACAGGTCATGAGGAAAGCCTCCTTCTTTACACTGAGGAAACAGAGACATACAGCAGGTCAGATACAAAGTTAAAGGAATGAATGAATCAAATACCCTAGCCCTATTCACCACAGTATCATCCCTAGCCCCATTCACCACAGTATCATCCCTAGCCCTATTCACCTCAGTATCATCCCTAGCCCCATTCACCACAGTATCATCCCTAGCCCTGTTCACCACAGTATCCTCCCTAGCCCTATTCACCACAGTATCATCCCTAGCCCTATTCACCACAGTATCCTCCCTAGCCCTATTCACCACAGTATCATCCCTAGCCCCATTCACCACAGTATCATCCCTAGCCCTGTTCACCACAGTATCCTCCCTAGCCCTATTCACCACAGTATAATCCCTAGCCCTATTCACCACAGTATCCTCCCTAGCCCTATTCACCACAGTATCCTCCCTAGCCCTATTCACCACAGTATCATCCCTAGCCCTATTCACCACAGTATCCTCCCTAGCCCTATTCACCACAGTATCATCCCTAGCCCTATTCACCACAGTATCCTCCCTAGCCCTATTCACCACATTATCCTCCCTAGCCCTATTCACCACAGTATCCCCCTAGCCCTATTCACCACAGTATCCTCCCTAGCCCTATTCACCACAGTATCATCCCTAGCCCTATTCACCTCAGTATCCTCCTAGCCCTATTCACCACAGTATCATCCCTAGCCCCATTCACCACAGTATCATCCCTAGCCCTGTTCACCACAGTATCCTCCCTAGCCCTATTCACCACAGTATAATCCCTAGCCCTATTCACCACAGTATCCTCCCTAGCCCTATTCACCACAGTATCCTCCCTAGCCCTATTCACCACAGTATCATCCCTAGCCCTATTCACCACAGTATCATCCCTAGCCCTATTCACCACAGTATCATCCCTAGCCCTATTCACCACAGTATCATCCCTAGCCCTATTCACCACAGTATCATCCCTAGCCCTATTCACCACAGTATCATCCCTAGCCCTATTCACCACAGTATCCTCCCTAGCCCTATTCACCACAGTATCATCCCTAGCCCTATTCACCACAGTATCCTCCCTAGCCCTATTCACCACATTATCCTCCCTAGCCCTATTCACCACAGTATCCCCTAGCCCTATTCACCACAGTATCCTCCCTAGCCCTATTCACCACAGTATCATCCCTAGCCCTATTCACCACAGTATCATCCCTTGCCCTATTCACCACAGTATCCTCCCTAGCCCTATTCACCACAGTATCATCCCTAGCCCTATTCACCTCAGTATCATCCCTAGCACTGTTCACCACAGTATCATCCCTAGCGCTGTTCACCACAGTATCCTCCCTAGCCCTATTCACCACAGTATCATCCCTAGCCCTATTCACAACAGTATAATCCCTAGCCCTATTCACCACAGTATCATCCCTTGCCCTATTCACCACAGTATCCTCCCTAGCCCTATTCACCACAGTATCATCCCTAGCCCTATTCACCTCAGTATCATCCCTAGCACTGTTCACCACAGTATCATCCCTAGCGCTGTTCACCACAGTATCCTCCCTAGCCCTATTCACCACAGTATCATCCCTAGCCCTATTCACCTCAGTATCCTCCCTAGCCCTGTTCACCACAGTATCATCCCTAGCCCTGTTCACCACAGTATCATCCCTAGCCCTATTCACCACAGTATCATCCCTAGCCCTATTCACCTCAGTATCCTCCCTAGCCCTGTTCACCACAGTATCATCCCTTGCCCTATTCACCACAGTATCATCACTAGCCCTATTAACCTCAGTATCATCCCTAGCCCTATTCACCACAGTATCATCCCTGGCCCTATTCACCACAGTATCATCCCTAGCCCTATTCACCTCAGTATCCTCCCTAGCCCTGTTCACCACAGTATCATCCCTAGCACTGTTCACCACAGTATCATCCCTAGCCCTATTCACCACAGTATCATCCCTAGCCCTATTCAACACAGTATCATCCCTAGCCCTATTCACCACAGTATCATCCCTAGCCCTATTCACCACAGTATCATCCCTAGCCCTATTCAACACAGTATCATCCCTAGCCCTATTCACCACAGTATAATACTTTACATTACACCTGTATGTATGTATTTACCTCCACGTCGAACAGTGTGGACCCATATCCAGGCCACTCCTTGATGATGTTCATGTATTTGAGCATGGCTGTGTGCTGGTCCAGTCCCTGGAGACGGGACCACTTCTCTAAGATGGAGGTTCTGGTGGCTGAGGTCTCCTCCTTCACCCACATCTCTAGCATCTGAACAAGAACCAGACAAGACTTAGTACCTTGCTCAAGGGCATAACAACAGGCGACAATATCCAGGATGATGTCAGCAACCCTCTGGTTTCACTGACTACACCAGATGTTTCCAGTCGGAGCTGGGATTCAAACACTTCTCTAAACTCCTCTAACCGCTAGGCTACCTGTTCCTGGCCTAACCTCTAGGCTACCTGTTCCTCCTCTAACCGCTAGGCTACCTGTTCCTGGCCTAGCCTCTAGGCTACCTGTTCCTCCTCTAACCGCTAGGCTACCTGTTCCTGGCCTAGCCTCTAGGCTACCTGTTCCTCCTCTAACCGCTAGGCTACCTGTTCCTCCTCTAACCGCTAGGCTACCTGTTCCTGGCCTAGCCTCTAGGCTACCTGTTCCTCCTCTAACCGCTACGCTACCTGTTCCTCCTCTAACCGCTAGGCTACCTGTTCCTGGCCTAGCCTCTAGGCTACCTGTTCCTCCTCTAACCGCTAGGCTACCTGTTCCTCCTCTAACCGCTAGGCTACCTGTTCCTGGCCTAGCCTCTAGGCTACCTGTTCCTCCTCTAACCGCTAGGCTACCTGTTCCTCCTCTAACCGCTAGGCTACCTGTTCCTTGCCTAGCCTCTAGGCTACCTGTTCCTCCTCTAACCGCTAGGCTACCTGTTCCTCCTCTAACCGCTACGCTACCTGTTCCTGGCCTAGCCTCTAGGCTACCTGTTCCTGGCCTAGCCTCTAGGCTACCTGTTCCTCCTCTAACCGCTAGGCTACCTGTTCCTCCTCTAACCGCTAGGCTACCTGTTCCTGGCCTAGCCTCTAGGCTACCTGTTCCTCCTGTAACCGCTAGGCTACCTGTTCCTGGCCTAGCCTCTAGGCTACCTGTTCCTCCTCTAACCGCTAGGCTACCTGTTCCTCCTCTAACCGCTACGCTACCTGTTCCTCCTCTAACCGCT
The DNA here is from genome assembly GCF_018296145.1 of Oncorhynchus tshawytscha. Lineage (NCBI taxonomy): Eukaryota > Metazoa > Chordata > Actinopteri > Salmoniformes > Salmonidae > Oncorhynchus > Oncorhynchus tshawytscha. The sequence continues at coordinate 80,288,262 of NC_056431.1, forward strand.
AGGCTACCTGTTCCTGGCCTAGCCTCTAGGCTACCTGTTCCTCCTCTAACCGCTACGCTACCTGTTCCTCCTCTAACCGCTAGGCTACCTGTTCCTGGCCTAGCCTCTAGGCTACCTGTTCCTCCTCTAACCGCTAGGCTACCTGTTCCTGGCCTAGCCTCTAGGCTACCTGTTCCTCCTCTAACCGCTAGGCTACCTGTTCCTGGCCTAGCCTCTAGGCTACCTGTTCCTCCTCTAACCGCTAGGCTACCTGTTCCTCCTCTAACCACTAGGCTACCTGTTCCTGGCCTAGCCTCTAGGCTACCTGTTCCTCCTCTAACCGCTAGGCTACCTGTTCCTCCTCTAACCGCTAGGCTACCTGTTCCTCCTCTAACCGCTAGGCTACCTGTTCCTCCTCTAACCGCTAGGCTACCTGTTCCTCCTCTAACTGCTAGGCTACCTGTTCCTGGCCTAGCCTCTAGGCTACCTGTTCCTCCTCTAACCGCTAGGCTACCTGTTCCTGGCCTAGCCTCTAGGCTACCTGTTCCTCCTCTAACCGCTAGGCTACCTGTTCCTCCTCTAACCGCTAGGCTACCTGTTCCTGGCCTAGCCTCTAGGCTTCCTGTTCCTCCTCTAACCGCTAGGCTACCTGTTCCTCCTCTAACCGCTACGCTACCTGTTCCTGGCCTAGCCTCTAGGCTACCTGTTCCTGGCCTAGCCTCTAGGCTACCTGTTCCTCCTCTAACCGCTAGGCTACCTGTTCCTCCTCTAACCGCTACGCTACCTGATCCTCCTCTAACCGCTAGGCTACCTGTTCCTGGCCTAGCCTCTAGGCTACCCCGGTCCTCCTCTAACCGCTAGGCTACCTGTTCCTGGCCTAACCGCTAGGCTACCTGTTCCTCCTCTAACCGCTACGCTACCTGTTCCTCCTCTAACCGCTAGGCTACCTGTTCCTGGCCTAGCCTCTAGGCTACCTGTTCCTCCTCTAACCGCTAGGCTACCTGTTCCTGGCCTAGCCTCTAGGCTACCTGTTCCTCCTGTAACCGCTAGGCTACCTGTTCCTGGCCTAGCCTCTAGGCTACCTGTTCCTCCTCTAACCGCTAGGCTACCTGTTCCTCCTCTAACCGCTACGCTACCTGTTCCTCCTCTAACCGCTAGGCTACCTGTTCCTGGCCTAGCCTCTAGGCTACCTGTTCCTCCTCTAACCGCTACGCTACCTGTTCCTCCTCTAACCGCTAGGCTACCTGTTCCTGGCCTAGCCTCTAGGCTACCTGTTCCTCCTCTAACCGCTAGGCTACCTGTTCCTGGCCTAGCCTCTAGGCTACCTGTTCCTCCTCTAACCGCTAGGCTACCTGTTCCTGGCCTAGCCTCTAGGCTACCTGTTCCTCCTCTAACCGCTAGGCTACCTGTTCCTCCTCTAACCGCTAGGCTACCTGTTCCTCCTCTAACCGCTAGGCTACCTGTTCCTCCTCTAACCGCTAGGCTACCTGTTCCTCCTCTAACCGCTAGGCTACCTGTTCCTCCTCTAACTGCTACGCTACCTGTTCCTCCTCTAACCGCTAGGCTACCTGTTCCTCCTCTAACTGCTAGGCTACCTGTTCCTGGCCTAGCCTCTAGGCTACCTGTTCCTCCTCTAACCGCTAGGCTACCTGTTCCTGGCCTAGCCTCTAGGCTACCTGTTCCTCCTCTAACCGCTAGGCTACCTGTTCCTCCTCTAACCGCTAGGCTACCTGTTCCTGGCCTAGCCTCTAGGCTTCCTGTTCCTCCTCTAACCGCTAGGCTACCTGTTCCTCCTCTAACCGCTACGCTACCTGTTCCTGGCCTAGCCTCTAGGCTACCTGTTCCTTGCCTAGCCTCTAGGCTACATGTTCCTCCTCTAACCGCTAGGCTACCTGTTCCTCCTCTAACCGCTACGCTACCTGATCCTCCTCTAACCGCTAGGCTACCTGTCCCTGGCCTAGCCTCTAGGCTACCCCGGTCCTCCTCTAACCGCTAGGCTACCTGTTCCTGGCCTAACCGCTAGGCTACCTGTTCCTCCTCTAACCGCTACGCTACCTGTTCCTCCTCTAACCGCTAGGCTACCTGTTCCTGGCCTAGCCTCTAGGCTACCTGTTCCTCCTCTAACCGCTAGGCTACCTGTTCCTGGCCTAGCCTCTAGGCTACCTGTTCCTCCTCTAACCGCTAGGCTACCTGTTCCTCCTCTAACCGCTACGCTACCTGTTCCTCCTCTAACCGCTAGGCTACCTGTTCCTGGCCTAGCCTCTAGGCTACCTGTTCCTCCTCTAACCGCTAGGCTACCTGTTCCTCCTCTAACCGCTAGGCGACCTGTTCCTGGCCTAGCCTCTAGGCTACCTGTTCCTCCTCTAACCGCTAGGCTACCTGTTCCTCCTCTAACCGCTAGGCTACCTGTTCCTGGCCTAGCCTCTAGACTACCTGTTACTCCTCTAACTGCTAGGCTACCTGTTCCTGGCCTAGCCTCTAGGCTACCTGTTCCTTCTCTAACCGCTAGGCTACCTGTTCCTCCTCTAGCCTCTAGGCTACCTGTTCCTCCTCTAACCGCTAGGCTACCTGTTCCTCCTCTAACCGCTACGCTACCTGTTCCTGGCCTAGCCTCTAGGCTACCTGTTCCTGGCCTAGCCTCTAGGCTACCTGTTCCTCCTCTAACCGCTAGGCTACCTGTTCCTGGCCTAGCCTCTAGGCTACCTGTTCCTCCTCTAACCGCTAGGCTACCTGTTCCTGGCCTAGCCTCTAGGCTACCTGTTCCTCCTCTAACCGCTAGGCTACCTGTTCCTCCTCTAACCGCTAGGCTACCTGTTCCTGGCCTAGCCTCTAGGCTACCTGTTCCTCCTCTAACCGCTAGGCTACCTGTTCCTCCTCTAACCGCTACGCTACCTGTTCCTGGCCTAGCCTCTAGGCTACCTGTTCCTGGCCTAGCCTCTAGGCTACCTGTTCCTCCTCTAACCGCTAGGCTACCTGTTCCTCCTCTAACCGCTACGCTACCTGATCCTCCTCTAACCGCTACGCTACCTGTTCCTGGCCTAGCCTCTAGGCTACCCGTTCCTCCTCTAACCGCTAGGCTACCTGTTCCTGGCCTAACCGCTAGGCTACCTGTTCCTCCCCTAACCGCTAGGCTACCTGTTCCTTCTCTAACCACTAGGCTACCTGTTCCTCCTCTAACCGCTAGGCTACCTGTTCCTCCTCTAACCGCTAGGCTACCTGTTCCTGGCCTAGCCTCTAGGCTACCTGTTCCTCCTCTAACCGCTAGGCTACCTGTTCCTCCTCTAACCGCTACGCTACCTGTTCCTGGCCTAGCCTCTAGGCTACCTGTTCCTGGCCTAGCCTCTAGGCTACCTGTTCCTCCTCTAACCGCTAGGCTACCTGTTCCTCCTCTAACCGCTACGCTACCTGATCCTCCTCTAACCGCTACGCTACCTGTTCCTGGCCTAGCCTCTAGGCTACCCGTTCCTCCTCTAACCGCTAGGCTACCTGTTCCTGGCCTAACCGCTAGGCTACCTGTTCCTCTTCTAACCGCTAGGCTACCTGTTCCTCCCCTAACCGCTAGGCTACCTGTTCCTCCTCTAACCACTAGGCTACCTGTTCCTCCTCTAACCGCTAGGCTACCTGTTCCCCCTCTAACCGCTAGGCTACCTGTTCCTCCTCTAACCGCTAGGCTACCTGTTCCTCCTCTAACCGCTAGGCTACCTGTTCCTCCTCTAACCGCTAGGCTACCTGTTCCTCCTCTAACGGCTAGACTACATGTTCCTCCTCTAACCGCTAGGCTACCTGTTCCTGGCCTAACCGCTAGGCTACCTTTTCCTCCTCTAACCGCTAGGCTACCTGTTCCTCCTCTAACCGCTAGGCTACCTGTTCCTCCTCTAACCGCTAGGCTACCTGTTCCTCCTCTAACCGCTATGCTACCTGATCCTCCTCTAACCGCTACGCTACCTGTTCCTGGCCTAGCCTCTAGGCTACCCGTTCCTCCTCTAACCGCTAGGCTACCTGTTCCTGGCCTAACCGCTAGGCTACCTGTTCCTCTTCTAACCGCTAGGCTACCTGTTCCTCCCCTAACCGCTAGGCTACCTGTTCCTCCTCTAACCACTAGGCTACCTGTTCCTCCTCTAACCGCTAGGCTACCTGTTCCCCCTCTAACCGCTAGGCTACCTGTTCCTCCTCTAACCGCTAGGCTACCTGTTCCTCCTCTAACCGCTAGGCTACCTGTTCCTCCTCTAACCGCTAGGCTACCTGTTCCTCCTCTAACGGCTAGACTACATGTTCCTCCTCTAACCGCTAGGCTACCTGTTCCTGGCCTAACCGCTAGGCTACCTTTTCCTCCTCTAACCGCTAGGCTACCTGTTCCTCCTCTAACCGCTAGGCTACCTGTTCCTCCTCTAACCGCTAGGCTACCTGTTCCTCCTCTAACCGCTAGGCTACCTGTTCCTCCTCTAACCGCTAGGCTACCTGTTCCTCCTCTAACCGCTAGGCTACCTGTTCCTGGCCTAACCGCTAGGCTACCTGTTCCTCTTCTAACCGCTAGGCTACCTGTTCCTCCTCTAACCGCTAGGCTACCTGTTCCTCCTCTAACCGCTAGGCTACCTGTTCCTCCTCTAACCGCTAGGCTACCTGTTCCTCCTCTAACCGCTAGGCTACCTGTTCCTCCTCCAACCGCTAGGCTACCTGTCCCTCCTCGAACCGCTAGGCTACCTGTTCCTTCTCTAACCGCTAGGCTACCTGTTCCTCCTCCATCTTCTGTTTCTTCATGGAGCCCGTCTTCAGCCCGCTGCGGCGCAGGGTCCCGTCCAGGAAGCTGGTCCGCCTCCGCTCCAGGGTGTGGCCCCCTGGCCCCGTCCCGCCGGCCGCGCCCACCTATACAAAATAATACACTTGTATTAGTCCACCAAAGCAAAACAGTACACCTTTTTTTGTCCATTTGTTACAGTGAACACCGGAAATGTGGAACTTCTTCAGTTGTCAACCTCCCCAAATAGCACTCAGACACAGACACGCAATGCACACACACTCGCACACAAAGGGTCAAGCCGCAGAGCAGCACCCCCTGGATGGAGCGTTATCTACCTTGGTGAAGTGCAGGATACGTGCGCGGAGCCTGCCTACAGGGTAGACGGTGTCCAGAGACCAGCTGACCCGGGCCTTGTCTCCGTGGAGGAACTGGAGCCTGAGAGCGGCCAGGTGCTGCAGCGTGTCTTCTGGGGCCGGGAGGTGACCGCTGGTCAGAGACTCATGAGCCTGGAGGAGACATGTATATTACAACATTACATTTATATTAACATTCAATTATATTTACATAACGTTACATTTATATTATCAATAAAATACATTAATATATTACATTGACATTATCATTAAAATACATTTACATAACATTATTTATATGAACATTAAAATGCATTTACTTTTAGATCCAGGTATTCTGGCGCTGTAGGGTAGCGCCCGAAGTACCTCTTCTTATCAACTATATGTAACATTTTATTCTATATTTCTCTATCCAGGTGTTGACACTGTATTTCTCTATCCAAGTGCTGTCTAATAGTCGCAAAATGGCAGACCAGGAAGTAACTGACCTGTTCGAACATGAAAGCGAACTCCACCCCTTCCTTGGGCATGCTCTCTACATCCAGGAAACAGTAGAGTTTGAAGTAGAGCTTCCACTGTCCCTCCTCCTCTACTTCCTCACTGCCTGACAGCCTGGAAATTAGTCAATCAAGAAAAAACAACAACAACCAATTAATCAGCCAATCAATCAACCAATCAATCAATGTCAAACATTTTTCTCAGCAAATGTACAGTAATAACCTCAAGAAGTGTGTGGGTCAGAGATGAGAGTTACAGTATTTAATCATGTATGTGTCATGCTGATATCTCTCTGTGGGTAGTTATGATATCTTTGAGCTGTCTTGCTAACACCACAACAGCATGACAATGACCATAGGAGTTGGCAAGAAACACATATAAGGCTCTCCCTAGCCCTCCCTTTGACAAATATGACCATAACTCTATCTTCCCGATTCCTGCTTACAAGCAAAAACTCAAACAGGAAGTACCAGTGATGTGCTCAATATGGAAGTGGTCTGATGACACGGATGCTAAGCTACAGGACTGTTTCCCTGGCACAGACTGGAATATGAGGCGTATACCACATCAGTAACCAGCTTCATTAATTATTTAGAGTCTAAGACATTGGGGGGGGTGCTAACCTGACATATTGGTTTAATATGGTCATACTATGAATCATTTAGCTATTTGATTTGTAATTTTAGGACCCCTTAAGGTATAAAAATAATAATTGTTTTTGGTCTTTACTACGATAGCCCTTAGAAACGCATTGAATAACAAATTCATAAATGGCAAAAAAGGTCTATTCTCTGTGCATCTCTCTCTCTCCAGTTGAACTCTCACCTCTCAAACTTGGCGAGTACGTCAGCCACGATGACTCTGCTCTCCACAGCCCGGTCCGTAGTGTTGTTGTGTTGAAACAGGGAAAACATGTTTCTACTGTCCTCCATGGCCAGGCCTCGGATCAACTTCTCCACCACCTGGGGACAGGCAGGACAGAGGGACATTAACACATCCGACTAAACCTAACCACCTGGGGACAGAGGGACATTAACACATCCGACTAAACCTCACCACCTGGGGACAGGCAGGACGGAGGGACATTAACACATCTGACTAAACCTCACCACCTGGGGACAGGCAGGACAGAGGGACATTAACACATCTGACTAAACCTCACCACCTGGGGACAGGCAGGAAGGAGGGACATTAACACATCTGACTAAACCTCACCACCTGGGGACAGGCAGGACGGAGGGACATTAATCCATCTGACTAAACCTCACCACCTGGGGGCGGAGGGACATTAACACATCTGACTAAACCTCACCACCTGGGGACAGCAAAGCACTGTATATACTGTATTTTTACAGCTACTACTCCTTGTGGAAAACATACTTTTTATAGTATAATCCACAGAACTGGACATAGGACAGAACAGCGTAGTTTAGATGTGGACATGTCAGAGCAACGCAGCATTAGTTACCTCTCCAGCAGTGGTGTGTGAGTTGATGGAGATCTTGCAGGATCCTCCTCCGTGGCAGTAGACCGTAGTAGTCATTTCCTGCCTGGTCAGTAAGGCTACGATCTCCTCCTGAGACGGTACATAGTCCCTGACCTTGGTCCTCTTCAGAGACTCACCTATGAAATGGGCAAACATGTCCACCTCTGTTCCAGGAAACTGCTCCTTCACCCTGGAGAAGAACAGACAGAGGGTCACTGAGGTGTAGAGGAGGAGCAAATCAACGTTACTGATGTCATACTGTCCAGTTTACCCATCCATACAAATCAATCACAGAAAATACGGCTATTTATACTACAACCTATAGGAAGGGAACACATTCTGCTTCCTACAAGCTATAGGGAGAGAACACATTCTGCTGACTAGGAGCTATAGGAAGGGAACACATTCTGCTGACTAGAAGCTAATGGGAGGGAACACATTCTGCTGACTAGGAGCTATAGGAAGGGAACACATTCTGCTGACTAGAAGCTAATGGGAGGGAACACATTCTGCTGACTAGGAGCTATAGGAAGGGAACACATTCTGCTGACTAGGAGCTATAGGAAGGGAACACATTCTGCTGACTAGAAGCTATAGGAAGGGAACACATTCTGCTGACTAGAAGCTAATGGGAGGGAACACATTCTGCTGACTAGGAGCTATAGGAAGGGAACACATTCTGCTGACTAGGAGCTATAGGAAGGGAACACATTCTGCTGACTAGAAGCTATAGGGAGGGAACACATTCTGCTGACTAGAAGCTATAGGAAGGGAACACATTCTGCTGACTAGAAGCTATAGGAAGGGAACACATTCTGCTGACTAGAAGCTATAGGGAGGGAACACATTCTGCTGACGAGGAGCTATAGGAAGGGAACACATTCTGCTGACTAGGAGCTATAGGAAGGGAACACATTCTGCTTCCTACAAGCTATAGGAAGGAACACATTCTGCTGACTAGAAGCTATAGGGAGGGAACACATTCTGCTGACTAGGAGCTATAGGGAGGGAACACATTCTGCTTCCTACAAGCTATAGGAAGGGAACACATTCTGCTTCCTACAAGCTATAGGAAGGGAACACATTCTGCTGACTAGAAGCTATAGGGAGGGAACACATTCCGCTGACTAGAAGCTATAGGGAGGGAACACATTCTGCTGACTAGAAGCTATAAGAAGGGAACACATTCTGCTGACTAGAAGCTATAAGAAGGGAACACATTCTGCTGACTAGAAGCTATAGGGAGGGAACACATTCTGCTGACTAGAAGCTATAGGGAGGGAACACATTCTGCATGCGGCTCAGCATCTTTCTAAGGACTCAGGAAAGGAGCGTGACTGAAGGAGGGGTGGTGGGAAGGGAAGGGGAAGTGGGAAGGGGAAGGGAAAGGGAAGGAAAAGGGAAGGAAAGGGAAAAGGGAGGGGAAAGGAAAGGGAAGAGAAGGGCAAGGGAAGGAAAAGGGAAGGGCATGGGAAGGGAAGGGAAGGGAGAGGGAAGGGAAAGGGAAGGGAGAGGGAAGGAAAGGGAAGGGAAGGGAAAGGGGAAGGGGAAGGGAAGGGAAAGGAAGGAAAGGGAAGGGAAGGGAAGGGAAGGGGAAGGGGAAGGAAGGGAAAGGGAAGGGAAAGGAAGGAAGGGAAAGGAAGGGAAAGGAAGGGAAGGGAAGGAAGGGAAAGGGTAGGGAAAGGAAGGGAAAGGGGAAGGAAAGGGAAGGGAAAGGAAGGGAAAGGGAAGGGAAGGGGAAAGGAAGGGAAAGGAAGGGAAAGGAAAGGGAAGGAAAGGAAGGGAAAGGGGAAGGGAAGGGGAAGGAAGAGAAGGGAAGGTAAGGGAAGGGAAAGGGAAGGGGAAGGAAGAGAAGGGAAGGTAAGGGAAGGGAAGGGAAAGGGAAGGGAGAGGAAGGAAGGGAAGGGAAAGGGAAGGGAAGGGAAAGGAAAGGGGAAGGGAAAGGGAAGGGAAGGAAGGAAGGAAAGGAAGGGAAGGGAAGGGAAAGGAAGGGAAGGGAAAGGGCAGGGAAGGGAAAGGAAAGGGAAAGGGAAAGGGGAAGGGAAAGGGAAAGGGAAGGGAAAGGGGAAGGGAAAGGGGAAGGGGAAGGGAAAGGGAAGGGAAAGGGACGGGGACATGAAAGGGAAAGGAATTTGAAAGGGAAAGGGAAGGAAAGGGAAAGGGAAAGGGAAGGGAAAGGGGAGGGAAAGGAAGGGAAGGGAACACATTCTGCTGACTAGAAGCTATAGGAAGGGAACACATTCTGCTGACTAGAAGCTATAGGAAGGGAACACATTCTGCTGACTAGAAGCTATAGGAAGGGAACACATTCTGCTTCCTACAAGCTATAGGAAGGGAACACATTCTGCTTCCTACAAGCTATAGGAAGGGAACACATTCTGCTGACTAGAAGCTATAGGGAGGGAACACATTCTGCTGACGAGGAGCTATAGGAAGGGAACACATTCTGCTGACTAGGAGCTATAGGAAGGTAACACATTCTGCTTCCTACAAGCTATAGGAAGGAACACATTCTGCTGACTAGAAGCTATAGGGAGGGAACACATTCTGCTGACTAGGAGCTATAGGGAGGAACACATTCTGCTTCCTACAAGCTATAGGAAGGAACACATTCTGCTTCCTACAAGCTATAGGAAGGAACACATTCTGCTGACTAGAAGCTATAGGAAGGGAACACATTCTGCTGACTAGAAGCTATAGGGAGGGAACAAATTCTGCTGACTAGAAGCTATAAGAAGGGAACACATTCTGCTGACTAGAAGCTATAAGAAAGGAACACATTCTGCTGACTAGAAGCTATAGGGAGGGAACACATTCTGCTGACTAGAAGCTATAGGGAGGGAACACATTCTGCTGACTAGGAGCTATAGGAAGGGAACACATTTTACTTCCTACAAGCTATAGGGAGGGAACACATTCTGCTGACTAGGAGCTACAGGAAGGGAACACATTCTGCTGACTAGAAGCTATAAGAAGGGAACACATTCTGCTGACTAGAAGCTATAAGAAGGGAACACATTCTGCTGACTAGAAGCTATAGGGAGGGAACACATTCTGCTGACTAGAAGCTATAGGGAGGGAACACATTCTGCATGCGGCTCAGCATCTTTCTAAGGACTCAGGAAAGGAGCGTGACTGAAGGAGGGGTGGTGGGAAGGGAAGGGGCAGTGGGAAGGGAAAGGGAAGGAAAAGGGAAGGAAAGGGAAAGGGAGGGGAAAGGAAAGGGAAGAGAAGGGCAAGGGAAGGAAAAGGGAAGGGCATGGGAAGGGAAGGGAAGGGAGAGGGAAGGGAAAGGGAAGGAGAGGGAAGGGAAAGGGAAGGAAGGAAAGGGGAAGGGGAAGGGAAGGAAAGGAAGGAAAGGGAAGGGAAGGGAAGGGAAGGGAAGGGAAAGGGAAGGGAAAGGAAGGAAGGGAAAGGAAGGAAAGGAAGGGAAGGGAAGGGAAGGAAAGGGAAGGGAAGGAAAGGGAAAGGGTAGGGAAAGGAAGGGAAAGGAAGGAAAGGGAAGGGAAAGGAAGGGAAAGGGAAGGGAAGGAAGGAAGCGAAGGGAAAGGAAGGGAAAGGGAAAGGGGAGGGAAAGGAAGGGAAAGGGGAAGGGAAGGGGAAGGAAGAGAAGGGAAGGGAAGGAAAGGAAGGAAAGGAAGGGGAAGGAAGAGAAGGGAAGGTAAGGAAAGGAAGGAAAGGAAGGAAGGAAGGGAAAGGAAGGGAAGGAAGGAAAGGAAAGGAAGGGAAGGAAAGGAAGGGAAGGGAAAGGGAAAGGGGAAGGGAAGGGAAAGGGAAGGGAAGGGAAAGGAAGGGAAGGAAGGGAAAGGAAGGGAAGGGAAAGGGCAGGGAAGGAAAGGAAAGGAAAGGAAAGGGAAGGAAAGGGGAAGGAAAGGAAGGAAAGGAAGGAAAGGGAAGGAAAGGACGGGACATGAAAGGGGAAGGAATTTGAAAGGAAAGGAAAGGGAAAGGAAGGGAAAGGGGAGGGAAAGGAAGGGAAGGGAACACATTCTGCTGACTAGAAGCTATAGGAAGGAACACATTCTGCTGACTAGAAGCTATAGGAAGGAACACATTCTGCTGACTAGAAGCTATAGGAAGGAACACATTCTGCTTCCTACAAGCTATAGGAAGGAACAAATTCTGCTTCCTACAAGCTATAGGAAGGAACACATTCTGCTGACTAGAAGCTATAGGGAGGGAACACATTCTGCTGACGAGGAGCTATAGGAAGGAACACATTCTGCTGACTAGGAGCTATAAGAAGGTAACACATTCTGCTTCCTACAAGCTATAGGAAGGAACACATTCTGCTGACTAGAAGCTATAGGGAGGGAACACATTCTGCTGACTAGGAGCTATAGGGAGGGAACACATTCTGCTTCCTACAAGCTATAGGAAGGGAACACATTCTGCTTCCTACAAGCTATAGGAAGGGAACACATTCTGCTGACTAGAAGCTATAGGGAGGGAACACATTCCGCTGACTAGAAGCTATAGGGAGGGAACACATTCTGCTGACTAGAAGCTATAGGAAGGGAACACATTCTGCTGACTAGAAGCTATAGGAAGGGAACACATTCTGCTGACTAGAAGCTATAGGGAGGGAACAAATTCTGCTGACTAGAAGCTATAAGAAGGGAACACATTCTGCTGACTAGAAGCTATAAGAAAGGAACACATTCTGCTGACTAGAAGCTATAGGGAGGGAACACATTCTGCTGACTAGAAGCTATAGGGAGGGAACACATTCTGCTGACTAGAAGCTATGGGGAGGGAACACATTCTGCTTACTAGGAGCTATAGGGAGGGAACACATTCTGCATGCGGCTCAGCATCTTTCTAAGGACTCAGGAAAGGAGCGTGACTGAAGGAGGGGTGGTGGGAAGGGAAGGGGGAAGGGGAAGGGAAAGGGAAGGGAAGGGAAGGAAGGAAGGGAAGGGAAGGGAAGGAAAGGGAAAGGAAAGGGAGGGGAAAGGAAAGGGAAGGGAAGGGAAAGGAAGGGAAAGGGAAGGGCAAGGAAGGAGAGGGAAGGAAAGGGAAGGGAGAGGGAAGGGAAAGGAAGGGAAAGGGAAGGGGAAGGGAAAGGAAGGGAAGGGAAGGGAAAGGAAGGAAGGGAAAGGGAAGGGAAGGGGAAGGGAAGCGAAGGAAAGGGAAGGAAAGGAAGGGGAAGGGAAGGAAAGGGAAGGAAAGGGAAGGGAAGGAAGGGAAAGGGAAGGGAAAGGAAGGAAAGGAAAGGAAGGAAAGGAAGGAAGGGAAAGGGAGGGGAAAGGGAAAGGAAGGAAAGGAAGGGAAAGGGGTAGGGAAGGGAAGGAAAGGAAGGAAAGGAAGGAAGGGAAAGGGAAGGAAGGGGAAGGAAGGGAAGGGAAGGAAGGGAAGGAAGGGAAGGAAGGAAGGAAGGAAGGAAGGGAAGGGAAGGGAAAGGGAAGGGAAAGGAAGGGAAGGGAAAGGAAGGGAAAGGAAGGGAAGGGAAGGGAAGGGAAAGGAAAGGAAGGAAGGAAAAGGGAAAGGAAGGAAAGGAAGGAAAGGGGAAGGGAAAGGAAGGAAAGGAAGGAAGGGAAAGGAAGGGAAAGGAAGGAAGGGGAAGGGAAGCAAAGGGAAAGGAAGGAAAGGAAGGGAAAGGAAGGAAAGGGAAGGAAGGGAAAGGAAGGGAAAGGAAGGGAAGGAAAGGGCAGGGAAAGGAAAGGGAAAGGAAGGGAAAGGGTAAGGGAAGGGAAAGGAAAGGAAAGGAAAGGAAGGGGAAGGGAAGGAAAGGGTAAGGGAAGGGAAAGGAAAGGAAAGGAAGGGGAAGGAAAGGGGAAGGGAAAGGAGGGAAGGGAAGGAAAGGGTAAGGGAAGGAAAGGAAAGGGAAAGGAAGGGGGAAGGGAAAGGGGAAGGGAAAGGAGGGAAGGGAAGGGAAGGGAAGGAAAGGGAAAGGGGAAGGAAAGGGGAAGGAAAGGGGGAAGGGAAGCGAAGGGAAAGGAAGGGAAAGGAAGGGAAAGGGAAGGGAAGGGAAAGGGAAGGGAAAGGAAGGGAAGGGAAAGGGCAGGGAAAGGGAAAGGGAAAGGAAAGGAAAGGGAAGGGGAAGGAAAGGGGAAAGGAATTTGAAAGGGAAGGGAAGGAAGGGAAGGAAGGAAAGGAAAGGGAAAGGGAAGGGGAAAGGGAAGGAAAGGAAGGGAAGGGAACACATTCTGCTGACTAGAAGCTATAGGGAGGGAACACATTCTGCTGACTAGAAGCTATGGGGAGGGAACACATTCTGCATGCGGCTCAGCATCTTTCTAAGGACTCAGGAAAGGAGCGTGACTGAAGGAGGGGTGGTGGGAAGGGAAGGGGAAGGGGAAGGGGAAGGAAAGGGAAGGAAAGGGAAGGGAAAGGGAAGGAAAGGGAAAGGAGGGGAAAGGGAAAGGAAAGGAAGGGAAGGAAGGGAAGGAAAGGAAGGGAAAGGGAAGGGAAGGGAAGGGAAGGGAAGGAAGGAAGGGAAGGAAGGGAAGGGAAGGAAGGGAAGGGAAGGAAGGAAGGGAAGGAAGGAAGGAAGGAAGGGAAGGAAGGGGAAGGAAGGAAGGAAGGGAAAGGAAGGAAGGAAGGGAAGGGAAATGGAAGGAAAGGAAGGAAGGAAGGGAAAGGAAGGGAAAGGAAGGGAAAGGAGGGAAGGGAAAGGGAAGGAAAGGGAAGGGAAAGGAAGGTAAGGGAGGGAAAGGGAAGGGAAGGAAAGGAAGGGAAGGAAGGGAAGGAAGGAAGGGGAAGGGGGAGGGGAAGGGAAGGGAAAGGAAAGGAAGGAAAGGAAGGAAGGGAAGGAAAGGAAGGGAAGGTAAAGGAGGGAAAGGGAAAGGAAGGAAGGGAAAGGAAGGGTAAGGAAGGGAAGGGAAGGGAAAGGAAGGAAAGGGAAGGGAAAGGGAGGGAAGGAAAGGAAGGGAAAGGAAGGAAAGGAAGGTAAGGGAAAGGAGGGAAAGGGAAGGGAAAGGAAGGAAAAGGGAGGGAAAGGGAAGGGAAGGAAAGGAAGGGAAGGGGAAGGGAAGGGGAAGGGGAGGGGAAGGAAAGGGAAAGGAAAGGGAAGGTAAAGGAGGGAAGGGAAGGAAAAGGAAAGGGGAAGGAAAGGAAAGGAAAGGAAAGGGAAGGGGAAGGAATTTGAAAGGGAAGGGAAGGGAAGGAAAGGGAAAGGAAAGGAAGGGGAAAGGGAAGGGAAAGGAAAGGGAAAGGAATTTGAAAGGGAAAGGGAAGGAAAGGGAAAGGGAAGGAAAGGGAAAGGGGAGGGAAAGGAAGGGAAGGGAACACATTCTGCTGACTAGAAGCTATAGGGAGGGAACACATTCTGCTGACTAGAAGCTATAGGGAGGGAACACATTCTGCATGCGGCTCAGCATCTTTCTAAGGACTCAGGAAAGGAGCGTGACTGAAGGAGGGGTGGTGGGAAGGGAAGGGGAAGTGGGAAGGGAAAGGGAAAGGGAAGGGAAAGGGGAGGGAAGGGAAGGAAAGGGAAAGGGAGGGAAAGGAAAGGAAGGAAGGGAAGGGAAGGGAAAGGAAGGGAAAGGAAGGGAAAGGGAAGGGAAGGGAAGGAAGGGAAGGGAAGGAAGGGAAGGGAAGGGAAGGGAAGGGGAAGGAAGGGAAGGAAGGAAAGGGAAGGGAAAGGAAGGGAAGGGAAATGGAAGGAAAGGAAGGGAAGGGAAGGAAAGGAAGGAAAGGGAAGGGAAAGGGAGGGAAGGGAAAGGGAAGGGAAAGGGAAGGGAAAGGAAGGTAAGGGAAAGGAGGGAAAGGGCAGGGAAAGGAAGGAAAGGGAAGGGAAGGAAGGGAAGGAAAGGAAGGGAAAGGAAGGGAAAGGGAAGGGAAGGGAAGGGAAGGGAAGGGAAAGGGAAGGGAAAGGGAAAGGAGGGAAAGGGGGGGAAGGAAAGGAAGGGAAAGGGAAGGAAAGGAAGGAAGGGAAGGAAAGGGGGAAAGGGAAGGAAAGGAAGGGAAAGGGAAGGGGTAGGGAAGGAAAGGAAGGAAAGGGCAGGGAAAGGGAAAGGGAAGGGAAAGGAGGGGAAAGGGAAGGGAAGGAAAGGGAAGGGGAAGGGGGGGGAGGGGAGGGAAAGGAAAGGAAAGGAAGGGAAGGAAAGGAAGGGAAAGGAAGGCAAGGGAAAGGGAGGGACGGAAGGAAGGAAAGTGAAGGGAAAGGAGGGAAGGGAAGGGAAAGGAGGGAAAGGGAAGGAAAGGAAGGAAAGGGAAGGGGTAGGGAAGGGAAAGGGTGGGGAAGGGAAAGGGCAGGGAAAGGGAAGGGAAAGGGAAGGAAAGGGAAGGGAAGGAAAGGAAGGGAAGGAAAGGGAAGGGGAAGGGCGGGGGGGGGAGGGAAAGGAAAGGAAAGGAAGGAAGGGAAAGGAAGGAAAGGAAGGCAAGGGAAAGGGAGGGACGGAAGGGAAAGGAAGGGAAAGGAAGGGAAAGGGGAAGGAAGGGGAAGGAAGGGAAAGGAAAGGGGAAGGGAAAGGAAAGGGAAGGGAGGGGAAGGGAAGTGAAGGGAAAGGGAAGGGAAGGGAAAGGAAGGGAAAGGGGAAGGGAAAGGAAGGAAAGGAAAGGGAAGGATAGGGAAGGGGAAGGGAAGGAAGGGAAGGAAAGGAAGGGAATGGAAAAGGAAAGGGAAGGGAAAGGAAGTGAAAGGGAAGGGGAAGGGAAGGGGAAGGGGAAGGGGGAGGGAAAGGGAAGGAAAGGGAAGGGAAAGGGAAGGGGAAACGAAGGAAGGGGAAGGGAAAGGAAGGGAAGGGGAATGAAGGAAGGAAAGGGAAGGGAAAGGAAGGGAAAGGAAGGGAAAGGGAAGGGAAGGAAAGGGAAGGAAAGGGCAGGGAAGGGAAGGAAAGGGAAGGGGAAGGGCGGGGGAGGGGAGGGAAAGGAGGGAAAGGAAGGAAGGGAAAGGAAGGGAAAGGAAGGGAAGGGAAATGGAAGGAAGGAAAGGAAGGGAAAGGAAGGGAAATGGAAGGGAAGGGGAAGGAAAGGAAAGGAAGGAAAGGAAAGGAAGGAAAGGAAGGAAGGGAAGGAAAGGGAAGGGGAAGGGAAGCGAAGGAAGGGAAGGAAGGGAAAGGGAAGGGAAAGGAAAGGGAAGGGAAAGGAAAGGGAAGGAAAGGGAAGGGGAAGGAAGGGAAAGGGAAGGGGAGGGAAGCCCAGGAAGGGAAGGAAGGGAAAGGAAGGAAGGAAAGGAAGGAAGGAAAGGGAAGGAAGGGAAGGGAAAGGGAAAGGAAGGGAAGGGAAAGGGGAAGGGAAGGGGAAGGAAGGAAGGGAAAGGGAAGGAAAGGAAGGGAAAGGAAGGAAAGGTAGGGAAGGGAAGGAAAGGAAGGGAAGGAAGGGAAAGGGCAGGGAAAGGAAGGGAAAGGAAGGAAGGAAGGGAAGGGAAAGGAAGGAAGGGAAAGGGGAAGGAAAGGGGAAGGAAGGGAAAGGAAAGGGGAAGGAAAGGGGAAGGGAAAGGGAAGGAAAGGGAAAGGAAGGAAAGGGGAGGGAAAGGAAGGGAAAGGAAGGAAAGGAAGGAAGGGAAGGGAAAGGGGGGTAAGGGAAGGGAAAGGAAGGAAAGGGAAGGGGTAGGGAAGGGGCAGGGAAAGGAAAGGGAAGGAAAGGGAGGGGAAAGGGAAGGAAGGAAAGGGAAGGGGAAGGGCGGGGGAGGGGAGGGAAAGGAAAGGGCAAGGAAGGGAAGGGAAAGGAAGGAAAGGAAGGCAAGGGAAAGGAGGGACGGAAGGGAAAGGGAAGGAAAGCGGAGGGGAAGGAAGGGAAGGGAAGGGAAAGGAGGGAAAGGGAAGGGAAAGGAAGGGAAAGGGAAGGGGTAGGGAAGGGAAAGGGAAGGGAAAGGGCAGGGAAAGGAAAGGAAAGGAAGGGAAAGGGAAGGAAAGGGAAGGGAAGGGAAAGGAAGGGGAAGGGCGGGGAGGGAGGGAAAGGAAAGGGAAAGGAAGGAAGGAAAGGAAGGAAAGGAAGGCAAGGGAAAGGAGGGACGGAAGGAAAGGAAGGGAAAGGAAGGGGAAGGGGAAGGGAAGGGGAAGGAAGGGGAAGGGAAGGGGAAGGAAAGGGAAGGGAAAGGAAGGGAGAGGGGAAGGGAAAGGAAGGAAAGGGAAGGAGGGGAAGGGAAGGGAAAGGGAAGGGGGGAAAGGAAGGGAAAGGGAAGGGAAAGGGAAGGGAAGGGAAAGGAACGGGAAAGGGAAGGGAAAGGAAGGGAAAGGGAAGGGGTAGGGAAGGAAAGGAAAGGAATGGAAAGGGTAGGGAAAGGAAAGGGAAGGGGAGGGAAGGGCAGGGAAAGGGAAGGGAAGGAAGGGAAAGGGGAAAGGAAGGGAAAGGGAAGGGAAAGGAAGGGAAAGGGAAGGGAAGGAAGGAAAGGAAGGGAAGGGAAAGGGGAAGGAAAGGGGAAGGAAGGAAAGGAAAGGGGAAGGGAAGGGGAAGGAAAGGGAAGCGAAGGGAAAGGGAAGGGAAAGGAAGGGAAAGGGAAGGGAAGGGAAAGGAAGGGAAAGGGGAAGGAAAGGGGAAGGAAGGGAAGGAAAGGGGAAGGGAAGGGGAAGGAAAGGGCAGCGAAGGGAAAGGGAAGGAAAGGAAGGAAAGGGGAAGGAAAGGGAAAGGAGGGGAAAGGGAAGGAAGGGAAAGGAAAGGGTAGGGAAAGGAAAGGGCAGGGAAGGGAAGGGAAAGGGAAGGGGGGGAGAGGAGGGAAAGGGGAGGGAAAAGGAAGGGAAAGGAAGGGAAAGGAAGGGAAGGGAAGGAAATGAAGGGAAGGAAGGAAGGGAAGGAGGGAAGGGGAAGGAAGGGAAAGGGAAGGAAATGGAAGGGGAAGGGAAGGGAAAGGGAAGGGAAGGGAAGGGAAGGGAAAGGAAGGGAAGGGAAAGGAAGGGAAAGGGAAGGAAAGGGAAGGGAAAGGGAAGGAAGGAAAGGAAGGAAGGGGAAGGGAAGGAAGGAAGGAAAGGAAAGGAAAGGAAGGGAAAGGAAGGAAAGGTAGGGAAGGGAAGGGAAGGGAAAGGGAAGGAAGGGAAGGAAAGGGAAGGAAAGGAAGGGAAAGGGAAGGGAGGGAAGGGAAAGGAAGGAAGGAAAGGGGAAGGAAGGGAAAGGAAAGGGGAAGGAAAGGAAAGGGAAGGGAAAGGAAAGGAAAGGAAGGGAAGGGAAAGGAAGGGAAGGGAAGGAAAGGTAAGGGAAAGGGAAAGGGAAGGGAAAGGAAGGGAAGGGAAGGGAAGGAAGGGAAAGGGAGGGAAAGGGAAGGGAAAGGAAGGGAAAGGAAGGGGTAGGGAAGGGAAAGGGAAGGGAAAGGGCAGGAAAGGGAAAGGGAAGGGAAAGGGAAGGAAGGAAAGGGAAGGGGAAGGGCGGGGGAGGGAGGGAAAGGAAAGGGAAAGGAAGGGAAGGGAAAGGAAGGGAAAGGAAGGCAAGGGAAAGGGAGGGACGGAAGGGAAAGGAAGGAAATGAAGGGAAAGGAGGGGAAGGAAGGGAAGGGGAAGGGAAGGAAAGGGAAGGGAAGGGAAGGGAAAGGAAAGGAAAGGGAAGGAAAGGGAAGGGGAAGGGAAGGAAAGGGAAGGAAAGGGAAGGAAAGGAAAGGGAAAGGAAGGGAAGGAAAGGGAAGGAGGGGAAGGAAGGGAAAGGGAAGGAAAGGAAGGGAAGGGAAAGGAGGGAAAGGAAGGGAAAGGAAGGAAAGGGAAGGGGTAGGGAAGGGAAAGGGAAGGGAAATGAAGGAAAGGAGGGGAAGGAAGGAAGGGGAAGGAAGGAAGGGAAAGGGAAAGGGAAGGGAAGGAAAGGAAAGGAAAGGGAAAGGGAAAGGAAAGGGAAGGGAAGGGAAGGAAGGAAAGGGAGGGGAGGGGAAGGGAAGGAAAAGGAAGGGAAAGGAAGGAAGGAAAGGAGGGAAAGGGAAGGGGAAGGAAGGGAAAGGAAGGGGTAGGGAAGGAAAGGGAAGGAAAGGAAAGGAAGGGAAAGGGTAGGGAAAGGAAAGGAAGGGGAAGGAAGGGCAGGAAAGGGCAGGGAAGGAAGGAAAGGAAGGGGATGGGAAGGGAAGGGAAAGGAAAGGAAGGGGAAGGGAAGAGAAGGAAGGGAAGGGAAAGGAAGGGAAGGGAAAGGGAAGGAAAGGGGAAGGAAGGGAAAGGAAAGGGGAAGGAAAGGAAAGGAAGGAAGGGGAAGGGAAACGGAAGGAAGGAAAGGAAGGGAAAGGAAGGGAAAGGAAGGAAAGGAAAGGAAGGAAAGGGAAGTGAAAGGAAGGGGAAGGGAAGGAAGGAAGGAAAGGGAAAGGGAAGGGAAAGGAAAGGGAAAGGGAAGGGAAAGGAAGGAAGGGAAGGGAAGGAAGGGAAGGAAGGAAGGGAAGGTAAAGGAAGGAAAGGGAAAGGAAGGGAAGGAAAGGAAGGAAGGGAAGGGAAAGGAAGGGAAGGGGAATGAAGGAAGGAAAGGGAAGGGAAAGGAAGGAAAGGAAGGAAAGGAAGGAAGGGAAAGGGAAGGAAAGGGCAGGGAAGGAAGGGAAAGGAAGGGGAAGGGGGGGGGAGGGGAGGGAAAGGAGGGAAAGGAAGGGAAGGGAAAGGAAGGGAAAGGAAGGAAGGGAAAATGGAAGGAAGGAAGGAAAGGAAGGAAAGGAAGGAAGGAAATGGAAGGGAAGGGGAAGGAAAGGGAAGGGAAAGGGAAGGGAAAGGGAAGGGGGGAAGGGAAGGGAAGGAAGGAAAGGAAGGGGAAGGGAAGGGAAGGGAAAGGAAGGAAGGAAAGGAAGGGAAGGAAAGGAAGGAAAGGAAAGGAAGGGAAGGAAAGGGAAGGGAAGGGGAAGGAAGGAAGGAAAGGAAGGAAAGGAAGGGAAAGGAAGGGAAAGGTAGGGAAGGGAAGGAAAGGAAGGGAAGGGAAGGGAAAGGGAAGGGAAAGGAAGGGAAAGGGAAGGGAAGGGAAGGGAAGGGAAGGAAGGGAAGGGAAGGGAAGGAAGGGAAGGGGAGGGAAAGGAAGGAAGGAAAGGAAAGGAAAGGGAAAGGGGAAGGAAGGAAAGGAAAGGGAAGGAAAGGAAAGGGGAAGGGAAGGGGAAGGGAAAGGAAAGGAAGGAAAGGGGAGGGGGAAGGAAAGGAAGGAAAGGGAAGGAAAGGAAGGGAAGGGAAGGAAAGGGGGGAAAGGGAAGGGAAAGGAAGGGAAAGGGAAGGAAGGAAAGGAAAGGGTAGGGAAAGGAAAGGGCAGGGAAGGGAAGGGAAAGGGAAGGGGAAGGGCGGGGGAGGGGAGGGAAAGGGGAGGGAAAGGAAGGGAAAGGAAGGGAAAGGAAGGGAAGGAAAGGAAATGGAAGGAAGGGGAAGGGAAGGAAGGGAAGGAAGGAAGGAAAGGGAAGGGGTAGGGAAGGGAAAGGGAAGGGAAAGGGAAAGGAAGGGAAAGGGTAGGGAAAGGAAAGGAAGGGGAAGGAAGGGCAGGGAAAGGGCAGGGAAGGAAGGGAAAGGGGAAGGGGATGGGAAGGGAAGGAAAGGAAAGGGAAGGGGAAGGAAGGAAGGAAGGAAAGGAAGAGAAGGAAGGGAAAGGAAGGAAGGAAAGGGAAGGGAAAGGGGAAGGAAGGGAAAGGAAAGGAAGGGAAAGGAAAGGGGGAAGGAAGGAAGGGAACGGAAGAAGGAAAGGGAAGGGAAAGGAAGGGAAAGGAAGGAAAGGAAAGGAAGGGAAAGGAAGTGAAAGGAAAGGAAGGGAAGGGGAAGGAAAGGAAGGAAGGGGAAGGAAAGGGAAGGAAAGGGAAGGAAGGGGAAGGGGAAGGGAAGGGAAGGTAAAGGGAAGGGAAAGGAAAGGAAGGAAGGAAAGGGGAAGGAAGCCGAAGGAAAGGAAGGAAAGGAATGAAGGGAAGGGAAAGGAAGGGAAAGGAAGGGAAAGGAAGGGAAAGGGAAGGAAGGAAAGGAAGGAAAGGGCAGGGAAGGGAAGGGAAAGGGAAGGGGAAGGGAAGGGGGAGGGGAGGGAAAGGGGAGGGAAAGGAAGGGAAGGAAAGGAAAGGAAGGGAAGGAAATGGAAGGAAGGAAAGGAAGGGAAAGGAAGGGAAGGGAAATGGAAGGAAGGGGAAGGAAAGGGAAGGGAAAGGGAAGGAAAGGGAAGGGGAAGGAAGGAAGGAAAGGGAAGGAGAAGGGAAGCTGAAGGGAAGGGAAGGGAAAGGAAGGAAGGGAAAGGAAGGAAGGAAAGGGAAAGGAAGGAAGGAAAGGGGAAGGAAGGAAGGAAGGGAAGGAAAGGGAAGGGAAAGGAAGGGAAAGGAAGGAAAGGTAGGGAAGGGAAGGAAAGGGAAAGGAAGGAAGGGAAAGGAAGGAAAGGAAGGAAAGGAAGGAAGGGAAGGAAGGGAAAGGAAGGGAAGGAAAGGAAAGGGGAAGGAAGGAAAGGAAAGGGGAAGGGAAAGGAAGGGGAAGGGGAAGGAAAGGAAAGGGAAGGAAAGGGAAGGAAAGGGAAGGAAAGGAAGGAAGGGAAGGGAAAGGGGGGAAAGGGAAGGGTAAGGAAGGGAAAGGGAAGGGGTAGGGAAGGGAAAGGGAAGGGAAAGGGCAGGGAAAGGAAAGGGAAGGAAAGGAGGGGAAAGGGAAGGGAAGGAAAGGAAGGGGAAGGGCGGGGGAGGGAGGGAAAGGAAAGGGAAAGGAAGGGAAGGAAAGGAAGGGAAAGGAAGGCAAGGAAAGGGAGGGACGGAAGGGAAGGAAAGGAAGGGAAAGGGAAGGGAAGGAAGGGAAGGAAGGAAAGGGAGGGAAAGGGAAGGGAAAGGAAGGGAAAGGGAAGGGGTAGGGAAGGAAAGGGAAGGAAAGGGCAGGGAAAGGAAAGGAAGGAAAGGGAAGGAAAGGAAGGAAGGAAAGGGAAGGGGAAGGGCGGGGGAGGGGAGGGAAAGGAAAGGGAAAGGAAGGGAAGGAAAGGAAGGAAAGGAAGGCAAGGGAAAGGGAGGGACGGAAGGAAAGGGAAGGAAAGGAAGGAAAGGGGAAGGAAGGGGAAGGAAGGGAAAGGAAAGGGGAAGGGAAAGGAAGGGGAGGGAAGGGAAGTGAAGGGAAAGGGAAGGAAAGGAAGGGAAAGGGGAAGGGAAAGGAAGGGAAAGGAAAGGGGAAGGGATAGGGAAGGGGAAGGGAAGGGAAGGGAAGCGAAAGGGAAGGAATGGAAAAGGAAAGGAAGGAAAGGGAAGTGAAAAGGAAGGGGAAGGGAAGGGGAAGGGGAAGGAAAGGGAAGGGAAAGGAAGGAAGGAAAGGGAAAGGGAAGGAAGGAAGGTAAAGGAAGGAAAGGGAAAGGGAAGGGAAGGGAAAGGGGAAGGGAAGGAAGGAAAGGAAGGAAGGGGAATGAAGGAAGGAAAGGGAAGGGAAAGGAAGGGAAAGGAAGGAAAGGGAAGGGAAGGAAAGGGAAGGGAAAGGGCAGGGAAGGAAGGAAAGGAAGGGGAAGGGCGGGGGGGGAGGGAAAGGAGGGAAAGGAAGGAAGGGAAAGGAAGGAAAGGAAGGAAGGAAATGGAAGGAAGGGAAAGGAAGGAAAGGAAGGAAATGGAAGGAAGGGGAAGGGGAAGGGGAAGGGAAAGGGAAGGAAAGGGAAGGAAGGGAAAGGAAGGAAGGGAAGGGAAAGGAAGGGAAGGGAAAGGGAAGGGGAAGGGCTAGGAGGGGAGGGAAAGGAAAGGGAAAGGAAGGGAAGGGAAAGGAAGGGAAAGGAAGGCAAGGGAAAGGGAGGGACGGAAGGGAAGGAAAGGAAGGGAAAGCGGAGGGGAAGGAAGGAAGGGAAGGAAAGGAGGGAAAGGAAGGGAAAGGAAGGGAAAGGGAAGGGGTAGGGAAGGAAAGGGCAGGGAAAGGGCAGGGAAAGGGAAAGGGAAGGAAAGGGAAGGGAAGGGAAAGGGAAGGGGAAGGGCGGGGGAGGGGAGGGAAAGGAAAGGAAAGGAAGGAAGGAAAGGAAGGGAAAGGAAGGCAAGGGAAAGGAGGGACGGAAGGAAAGGAAGGGAAAGGAAGGGGAAGGGGAAGGGGAAGGAAGGGAAGGAAGGGGAAGGGAAGGGGAAGGGAAAGGGAGGGGAAAGGGGAAGGAAAGGGAAAGGAAGGAAAGGGAAGGGGAGGGAAGGGAAGGAAAGGGAAGGAAAGGAAGGGAAGGGAAGGGAAAGGAGGGAAAGGAAGGAAAGGAAGGGAAAGGGAAGGGGTAGGGAAGGGAAAGGGAAGGGAAAGGGAAAGGAAGGGAAAGGGCAGGGAAAGGAAAGGGAAGGAAAGGGAAGGGAAAGGGAAGGGAAGGGAAAGGGAAGGGGAAGGGCGGGGGGGAGGGAAAGGAAAGGGTAAGGAAGGGAAGGGAAAGGAAGGAAAGGAAGGCAAGGCAAGGAAAGGAGGGACGGGAAGGGAAAGGGAAGGGAAAGGAAGGGAAAGGGGAAGGGAAGGAAGGGAAGGGAAGGGAAAGGGAAAGGAAAGGAAGGGGAAGGAAAGGAAGGGAAGGGGAAGGAAAGGGAAGGGAAAGGGAAGGAAGGGAAAGGGAAGGGGAGGGAAAGGAAGGGAAAGGGAGGGAAAGGGAAGGGAAAGGAAGGGAAGGGAAAGGGAGGGAAAGGGAAGGGAAAGGAAGGGAAAGGAAGGGGTAGGGAAGGAAAGGAAAGGAATGGAAAGGGGAAGGGAAAGGAAGGAAGGGAAGGAAAGGGGAAGGAAGGGGAAGGGAAAGGGCAGCGAAGGAAAGGGAAGGGAAAGGAAGGGAAAGGGGAAGGAAAGGAAAGGAGGGGAAAGGGAAAGGGAAGGGTGAGGGAAAGGGAAAGGGAAGGGAAAGGAAGGGAAAGGGAAAGGGAAGGAAAGGGAAGGAAAGGGAAAGGGAAGGGAAAGGAAAGGAAGGGAAAGGAAAGGAAGGAAAGGAAGGAAAGGGAAGGGAAGGGAAGGGAAAGGAAAGGAAGGGAAAGGGGAAGGAAAGGGGAAGGAAGGGAAAGGAAAGGGGAAGGAAGGAAGGGAAAGGGAAGCGAAGGGAAAGGAAGGGAAAGGAAGGGAAAGGGAAGGGAAGGGAAGGGAAGGAAAGGAAGGGAAAGGGAAGGAAAGGGGAAGGAAGGGAAGGAAAGGGGAAGGAAGGGGAAGGGAAAGGGCAGCGAAGGAAAGGGAAGGGAAAGGAAGGAAAAGGGAAGGGAAAGGGAAAGGAGGGGAAAGGAAAGGGAGGGAAGGAAGGGAAAGGGAAGGAAAGGGAAGGGTAGGAAGTGAAAGGAAAGGAAGGGAAAGGTGAGGGAAAGGGGTAGGGAAAGGAAAGGGAAGGAAAGGAAGGAAGGGAAGGGAAAGGAAGGTAAAGGAAGGGAAAGGGGAGGGAAAGGGAAGGGGAAAGGAAGGGGGAAGGAAGGGAAAGGAAGGGAAAGGGAAGGGAAAGGGAAAGGAAGGAAAGGGGAAGGGAAGGAAAGGGAAGGGTGAGGGAAAGGGAAAGGGAAGGGAAAGGGAAGGAAGGAAGGGGAAGGGGAGGGAAAGGGAAGGGGAAGGGAAAGGGAAGGAAAGGGAAAGGAAAGGAAGGGAAAGGGGAAGGGTGAGGGAAAGGGAAAGGAAGGGAAAGGGAAGGAAAGGAAAGGAAGGGAAAGGAAGGGAAAGGGAAAGGGAAGGGAAAGGGAAAGGAAGGGAAAGGAAAGGGAAGGGAAAGGGAAGGGAAAGGGAAAGGGAAGGGAAAGGGAAAGGAAGGGAAAGGGGAAGGAAGGAAAGGGAAGGGTGAGGGAAAGGAAAGGGAAGGGAAAGGAAGGGTGAGGGAAAGGGAAAGGGAAGGAAAGGAAGGGAAGGGGAAGGGGAAGGGGGGAAAGGAAGGGAAAGGGAAGGAAAGGAAAGGAAGGAAAGGGGAAGGAAGGGAAAGGAAGGGTGAGGGAAAGGAAAGGAAGGAAAGGAAGGAAGGGGAAGGGGAAGGGGAGGGAAAAGGAAGGGAAGGAAGGAAGGGAAAGGAAAGGAAAGGGAAAGGAAAGGGAAGGGGAGGGGGAAGGAAGGGAAAGGGAGGGGAAAGGGAAGGGAAGGGAAAGGGAAGGGTGAGGGAAAGGGAAAGGGGAAGGGGGATACCTAGTCAGTTGACAAACTATATATAGAGAGTTGAGAAAAATATTTACACCGACAGAAAGCTGAAACCCTCCTCTCTTCAACAAGGACAAGGGGACGAAGCTTCCAAAGCTGTTTTCCCCGCAAATGCATTTTGAAGGTAAAAGTACCTTTTGAGGTGGAACTTGAGGTAACGCAGGATGCCCCGGCTGGGCAGGAAGGTACAGCTCATACAGGTGAGGAGGTGCCAGTGGGCACGATTGGCCGAGCTGTTGGGCTGTGGCACATGATTGGTCTGCTTGATGAGCTGACAGTAGACCTCGTCTCGGAGCAGGCGCAGGTCGTGGCAGGTCTGGAGGATGCCCTGGATGATCGGGACCGGATCAGACACAGCCTCCATCTCCTGTAGAGAGTTGAAGATCTTCACTGCCTCATCCTGCAGGCTGGCATAGCCCTTCTCCTTTTGGACTGGGGGTGGGGAGGGGGGAGGGAGAGAGAGAGAGAGAGAGAGAGAGAGAGAGAGAGAGAGAGAGAGAGAGAGAGTGAGAGTGAGAGTGAGAAAGGGAGAGTTATGGTGGTCACTGCTTTATGCATTTCATTCCTAGCAAAATGGTTAATACAACTGTTGTCAAATACATGAGACCCTTTGCTCCACAAGGAGTTAAAAGAAGTAAATCAAGTCCTTGCAGTATAAAATATAAACTAGCTGTAATAAGTCCCTCCAGGGTCTTATAGGTGAACAACTCACGGTGGATGTTGACCTCCCCGTAAGGCAGAGGCAGCAGGGGGGAGTGGAGGGGGTGCTGGGTATATCTGAGGATAGGGTTCCTCCAGTACGTCTGTTCTACAGCCTCCACGTTCATACTGCTCTCCTGGGGGGAAAGGTCAGGGGTTAAAGGTCAGAGGTCAGAGGAATGTCTCAAGTTCCTTCATCATCACTAGCATCTCCTGAGCCTGGTCCCTCTCTATGTAGACAACAATATAACAATGGCAGATTGAGATCACAAACAGATCTGACATAAAATGACCACATCTCAGTATGCAGGCTGGTGATTGGCTGTACCTTGATGTCCCTGATGAGTTGCTGTGTGGGTGTCTCTATGGGAACCTTGCTGTCGACAGCCCCCTGTATGGCCGACGCCCAGCGCATAGCCTCGTTCAGTAGTTTGGTGTAGAGGTGGTACGAGTGTTTACGGCCGTGGACGATAATGTTCCAGTAACCTGGGGGTGGAGACAGGAAGGAAGGAAGTTTAAGAACGTAGAAAAGTCTGGGGCTGCATCACAAAACAAATGGCCCCCTATTTCCTAGCTCACTATTTTGACACATACTGAGTGACTCAAGGAGCATTAAAGTAATGTATATATATATATATATGATATGGTAGACAGACACATTCTTGCTGGAATGCGTTAGCCTGGTCCCGGATGTGTTTGTGTTGTCTTGACAACATTGAACACTTCCTATTCTCAGTCTCTACCTACCGGTGTCCTTGAAGACCTTCTCGTCGGGCTGGACCACAGAGCAGAGACTGTTGAGGACCAGGGTCCCCAGCTTGGACACACTGCGCTCTGAAGACTTGTAGTAGTCCAGAGAGTTAGAGGTCAATACAAACCATCTCTTCTTCAGCTTCAGACTAGTGCTCTTAGCCCTTATCTCCTTGTGAAGCCAACCTGGGAAGAGAGAGAGAAG
The DNA here is from genome assembly GCF_018296145.1 of Oncorhynchus tshawytscha. Taxonomy (NCBI): domain Eukaryota; kingdom Metazoa; phylum Chordata; class Actinopteri; order Salmoniformes; family Salmonidae; genus Oncorhynchus; species Oncorhynchus tshawytscha. The sequence continues at coordinate 80,314,798 of NC_056431.1, forward strand.
GACACCAAGGTTATATCCAGTACTGAAAACAGACAACAAACTGACTGTATAAACAATTATAGAGTAAATGGGCGATCTATTATAAGATAATATTATTCAAAAGGATAACTCCACTTTATGCTCAAGTGCTGCCCAGTGTAACATCACCTTAAAGACACCATACAGGTACGTATGGATACAGGTACGTATGGATACAGGTAAGAATGGTGCATGTACTCCTGAGGTGCTGACCTGTTTCACCCTCTATAACCACTGTGATTATTATTTGGCCCTGCTGGTCATCTATAAACGTTTGAACATCTTGAAGAACGATCTGGCCTTAATGGCCATGTACTCTGATAATCTCCATCTGGCACAGAAGAGGACTGGCCACCCCTCAGAGCCTGGTTCCTCTCTACCCAGTACAGGCAGAAGAGGACTGGCCACTGCCCACCCCCGCAAGTCAGTTAAGAACAAATTCTTATTTTCAATGACGGCCTAGGAACAGTGGGTTAACTGCCTGTTCAAGGGCAGAACGACAAATGTGTACCTTGTCAGCTCTAACCACTAGGCTACCTGCCACCCCATCTGCTGTGACATCTGCTGATGTAAAAAGGCTTTATAAATTAATTTGATTGATTGATTGAGTTATGTATGGGTATGAATGGATACAGGTATGTATGGGTATGAATGGATACAGGTATGTATGGGTATGAATGGATACAGGTATGTATGGACAATAATAGATACAGGTATTTATGGGTATGAATGGCTACAGGTATGAATGGATACAGGTATGTATGGGTAAGAATGGATACAGGTATGTATGGACAATAATAGATACAGGTATGTATGGGTATGAATGGATACAGGTATGTATGGGTATGAATGGATACAGGTATGTATGGATACAGATATGTATGGGTAAGAATGGATACAGGTAAGTATGGGTGTGAATGGATACAGGTATGTATGCGTATGAATGGATACAGGTATGTATGGATACAGATATGTATGGGTATGAATGGATACAGGTATGTATGGGTATGAATGGATACAGGTATGTATGCGTATGAATGGATACAGGTATGTATGGGTATGAATGGATACAGGTATGAATGGATACAGGTATGAATGGATACAGGTATGTATGGGTATGTATGGATACAGGTATGTATGGACAATAATAGATACAGGTATTTATGGGTATGAATGGCTACAGGTATGAATGGATACAGGTATGTATGGGTATGAATGGATACAGGTATGTATGGGTATGAATGGATACAGGTATGTATGGGTATGAATGGGTATGTATGGGTATGAATGGCTACAGGTATGAATGGATACAGGTATGTATGGGTAAGAATGGATACAGGTATGTATGGACAATAATAGATACAGGTATGTATGGGTATGAATGGATACAGGTATGTATGGGTAAGAATGGATACAGGTATGTATGGGTATGAATGGATACAGGTATGTATGGGTAAGAATGGATACAGGTATGTATGGGTAAGAATGGATACAGGTATGTATGGGTAAGAATGGATACAGGTATGTATGGGTAAGAATGGATACAGGTATGTATGGGTAAGAATGGATACAGGTATGTATGGACAATAATAGATACAGGTATGTATGGGTATGAATGGATACAGGTATGTATGGGTATGAATGGATACAGGTATGTATGGGTATGAATGGATACAGGTATGTATGGGTAAGAATGGATACAGGTATGTATGGGTAAGAATGGATACAGGTATGTATGGACAATAATAGATACAGGTATGTATGGGTATGAATGGATACAGGTATGTATGGGTATGAATGGATACAGGTATGTATGGGTATGAATGGATACAGGTATGTATGGGTATGAATGGATACAGGTATGTATGGATACAGGTATGTATGGGTATGAATGGATACAGGTATGTATGGGTATGAATGGATACAGGTATGTATGGGTATGAATGGATACAGGTATGTATGGGTATGAATGGATACAGGTATGTATGGGTATGAATGGATACAGGTATGTATGGGTATGAATGGATACAGGTATGTATGGGTATGAATGGATACAGGTATGTATGGGTATGAATGGATACAGGTATGAATGGGTATGAATGGATACAGGTATGTATGGGTATGAATGGATACAGGTATGAATGGATACAGGTATGTATGGGTATGAACGGATACAGGTATGTATGGTATGAATGGATACATGTATGTATGGGTAAGAATGGATACAGGTAAGTATGGGTGTGAATGGATACAGGTATGTATGCGTATGAATGGATACAGGTATGTATGGGTAAAAATGGATACAGGTATGTATGGTATGAATGGATACAGGTATGAATGGATACAGGTATGAATGGATACAGGTATGTATGGGTATGAATGGATACATGTATGTATGGGTAAGAATGGATACAGGTAAGTATGGGTGTGAATGGATACAGGTATGTATGCGTATGAATGGATACAGGTATGTATGGATACAGATATGTATGGGTATGAATGGATACAGGTATGAATGGATACAGGTATGTATGGATACAGGTATGTATGGGTATGTATGGATACAGGTATGTATGGGTAAGAATGGATACAGGTATGTATGGGTATGAATGGATACAGGTATGTATGGGTATGAATGGATACAGGTATGAATGGATACAGGTATGTATGGTATGAATGGATACAGGTAAGTATGGGTATGAACGGATACAGGTATGAATGGATACAGGTAAGTATGGGTATGAATGGATACAGGTATGTATGGGTATGAATGGATACAGGTATGTATGGGTATGAATGGATACAGGTAAGTATGGGTATGAATGGATACAGGTAAGTATGGGTATGAACGGATACAGGTATGAATGGATACAGGTATGTATGGGTATGAATGGATACAGGTAAGTATGGGTATGAACGGATACAGGTATGAATGGATACAGGTATGTATGGGTATGAATGGATACAGGTATGTATGGGTATGAATGGATACAGGTATGAATGGATACAGGTATGTATGGGTATGAATGGATACAGGTATGTATGGGTATGAATGGATACAGGTATGTATGGGTATGAATGGATACAGGTATGTATGGGTATGAATGGATACAGGTATGAATGGATACAGGTATGTATGGGTATGAATGGATACAGGTATGTATGGGTATGAATGGATACAGGTATGTATGGGTATGAATGGATACAGGTATGTATGGGTATGAATGGATACAGGTATGTATGGGTATGAATGGATACAGGTATGTATGGGTATGAATGGATACAGGTATGTATGGGTATGAATGGATACAGGTATGAATGGATACAGGTATGTATGGGTATGAATGGATACAGGTATGTATGGGTATGAATGGATACAGGTATGTATGGGTATGAATGGATACAGGTATGTATGGGTATGAATGGATACAGGTATGTATGGGTATGAATGGATACAGGTATGCATAATAATAACGGAGGGAATTAAATGGGATCAAACACATGGAAACCATCTTTCAAAAACAGGACATTTCTACGTGACCCCAACCTTTTGAACGGTAGTGTAGGTCACTAACCTCTGACCAGGAAGTCCTGTCCGTCTATCCTGGCGTCTCCTTTAGGTTTCTGCAGCAGGCCGATCCAGTGGTGCATCTCTTCAGGCATCTCAGTGTTGCAGTGGATCACACGGTTAGCAGTGATGATGACAAACGAGTTGGGTCTGTCAGGGTTGTCTGACGCGCACACAGAGTCGATCAGTCCAACATCCACAGTTCCCTGTTTCACAATATTGGGCATATCGTCAAACAACATGAACACATGTCTGTAACTCCTAGACCGACCGACAGACAGTTGTTGTCACTGTTAATGTAATAAATGTTATGTGTATCACTTAGCTTGGGCAACATTGACCTTGTTATTCATACCATTAAAGCATATTGAATTTGAATTAACAGAGAGACAGATTTATTAATAGATAAATTAATTGATTGATAGATGTGATGCAGTGCCAGTCAGTGCTGTTTAAGATTGAGAAGGACAATATTATTTTATCATCACAGCCTTATTTCTATTACAGCATATTGGATGACTGTCATTCATATTCACCCAGTTCAATGTAACAGTGACAGGTTTAGGTTACTGTCATTCATATTCACCCAGTTCAATGTAACAGTGACAGGTTTAGGATACTGTCATTCATATTCACCCAGTTCAATGTAACAGTGATAGGTTTAGGATACTGTCATTCATATTCACCCAGTTCAATGTAACAATGACAGGTTTAGGATACTGTCATTCATATTCACCCAGATCAATGTAACAGTGACAGGTTTAGGTTACTGTCATTCATATTCACCCAGTTCAATGTAACAGTGATAGGTTTAGGATACTGTCATTCATATTCACCCAGTTCAATGTAACAGTGATAGGTTTAGGATACTGTCATTCATATTCACCCAGATCAATGTAACAGTGACAGGTTTAGGTTACTACATGATACTCTAATGAATGTTTATAATGTAAGTGCACAGGCCAAGAGACAAATTGGAGTAATCAAGGTAACAGACGCATTCAATACTGCCTTGCATACATCTAGTTGATCTAGGGTGGAATCATTCATCCAAACAGTTGCAAAACGAGAGTTTCTATTGGACAAATTCAGGTAGTTCTATCCCTATTTCGTTCCGTTTGCTTCCGTTTAAGAAACGTTTTTCAACAGAATCGGCGGAATGAATACACCCCTGATCAGCCGCACACACAGTTCACTTTCATAGCAGCCACATACAAACAGCATGATCATTTCGCTCGTTGTATAATTCCTTCTCATATCTACCCGTTCTCCTCCACTCACCTTTTTCCTTCGTTTGTGGACTTCAGTGCACAACACTACAGCAGACCAGGCGCTAACCGCTAACCGCTACACACAGCCTATTTTATTGTCACCATATAGCCAACATACATGCCTTCAGAAAGTATTTAAAAGGTGGGATTAGAAGGTATTTAATTGGGCTACACACGATAACATACGCACTATACATACACATGGATTTAGTACTGTAGATATGTGGTAGTGGTGGAGTAGGGGCCTGAGGGCACACAGTGTGTTGTAGATATGTGGTAGTGGTGGAGGAGGGGCCTGAGGGCACACAGTGTGTTGTAGATATGTGGTAGTGGTGGAGTAGGGGCCTGAGGGCAAACAGTGTGTTGTAGATATGTGGTAGTGGTGGAGTAGGGGCCTGAGGGCACACAGTGTGTTGTGAAATCTGTGAATGTGTCACGTTCTGACCATCGTTCGTATGTGTTTTCCTTGTTTTAGTGTTGGTCAGGACGTGAGCTGGGTGGGCATTCTATGATGCGTGTCTGGTTTGTCTATTTCTATGTTTGGACTGATATGGTTCTCAATCAGAGGCAGGTGTTAGTCATTGTCTCTGATTGGGAACCATATTTAGGTAGCCTGTTTTGTGTTGGGTTTTGTGGGTGATTGTTCCTGTCTCTGTGTTTGCACCAGATAGGACTGTTTAGGTTTTCACACATTTATTGTTTTGTTAGTTATCTCATGTATAGTTCCTTTATTAAAGAACATGAATAACCACCACGCTGCATTTTGGTCCGCCTCTCCTTCACCACAGGAAAACCCTTACAGAATGTATTGTAATATTTTAAAATTTGGCAGCGGGCTAATGGGGATCCATAGTAAAATACAAACACAAATACCATGCTCAAAGGGATATTCAATGTCTGCTTTTTTAAAATCCCATTTACCAATAAATGTATTTGTGAGACATTAGAAAACCTCCCTGATCTTTGTGGTTCAATCAGTGTTTGAAATTCACTGCTCGACTGAGGGACCTTACAGATAATTGTATGTGTGGGGTACAGAGATGAGGTAGTCATTCAAAAATGTTCAACACTATTATTGCACACAGAGTGAGTCCATGCAACTTATTATGTGACTTGTTAAGCACATTTTTACTCCTGAACTTATTTAGTCTTGCCATAACAAAGGTGTTGAATACTTATTGACTCAAGACATTTCAGCTTTCATTTGTAATTAATTTGTAAACATTTTGAAAAACATAATTCCACTTTGACATGATGGGGTATTGTGTGTAGGCCAGTGACACAAAATCTCAATTTAATCCATTTTAAATTCAGCCTGTAACACAACAAAATGTGGAAAAAGTCAAGGGGTGTGAATACTTTCTGAAGACTGTAGCTACTAGAACACGTTAGTAAACCCTCTACAATCACGCAGTACAGTGTACAGTCAGCAAGCAGTTTAGCAGTTACACCGGCAGGCCCCGGTGGCGATAAATGAACTGAAAGCTTACATTGACTTGGAAGAGTTCCCGTGTTGGATAGCCTTAGCCAGCTAGCTAACATCAATTGCATTCCTCTCTGTTTGAAGCCAGGTGTTTGAGTAGGCTAAATTAGATAGCTGCATTAGCTAGCTAAGTAAGTGAAAGTTTTTTTTTTAACTAAAAATATAGCTAGCTCTCTCTCTCTCTCTCTGCTGCTTCTTCTTAATTTAATTTAATTTATTCAAAACAGTTCAACTATTGTGTTTGAGTCAACTACTCATCACATTTTATACACTAGCTAGCTAACTGTAGCTTACGCTTCAGTACTAGATTCCTTCTCTGATCCTTTGATTGGGTAGACAACAAAAGAGGCTTCTGAGGGGAGAATGACTCATAATAATGGCCAGAGTGGAGCAAACGGAATGGCATCAAACCCCTGGAAACCATGTGTTTGATGTATTTTATACCATTCCACTTGTTCTGCTCCAGTTATTACCACGAACCCATTCTCCCCAACTAAGGACCCACCAATCTCCTGTGGTAGACATGTCAGTTCACGCTGCAAGAGCTCTGATTGGTTTGAGGACATCCTCCGGAAGTTGTCATAATTACTGTGTAAGTCTATGGAAGGGGGTGATAGCCATGAGCCTCCAAAGGTTTTGATTTGAAGTTAATGTACACAGAGGAGGACAGAAGCACGCTGTCCTCCGGCTACACCATGGTACTACCCTACAGAGTGCTGTTGAGGCTACTGTAGACCTTCTTTACAAAACAGTAAAGACCTGCTATAATCAGTTATATGGTAATGTGATATTTAGTATAGTTTTATCTAAAAAGGATCACTTTTAATATTTCACTAGTTGTATTCCTCCCCTTCCTCCTCTGAGGAGCCTCCACTGATGTGACAGAGGTGATACTGACCACAGCATTCTTGGGATTGGCCTGCTCATGATGTATCTCCATCAGCTGGTCTGGACTGGCACTCTGGACACGACTCAGCACGTTGAACCAGCCACTGGAGGGAGAGAGGGGGGGGTAAGGTTCCACAGAGCAATACACTGGTGGACCACTAGGGGTAATACAACACTGGTGGACCACTAGGGATAATACAACATCTATACAACACTGGTGGACCACTAGGGGTAATAAAACACTGGTGGACCACTAGGGGTATGACAACACTGGTGGACCACTAGGGGTAATACAACATCTATACAACACTGGTGGACCACTAGGGGTACTACAACACTGGTGGACCACTAGGGGTACTACAACACTGGTGGACCACTAGGGGTACTACAACATCTATACAACACTGGTGGACCAATAGGGGTACTACAACATCTATACAACACTGGTGGACCACTAGGGGTAATACAACATCTATACAACACTGGTGGACCACTAGGGGTAATACAACATGTATACAACACTGGTGGACCAGTAGGGGTAATACAACACTGGTGGACCAGTAGGGGTAATACAACACTGGTGGACCACTAGGGGTAATACAACACTGGTGGACCAGTAGGGGTAATACAACACTGGTGGACCACTAGGGGTAATACAACACTGGTGGACCACTAGGGGTAATACAACACTGGTGGACCACTAGGGGTATTACAACATCTATACAACACTGGTGGACCACTAGGGTAATACAACATCTATACAACACTGGTGGACCACTAGGGGTAATACAACACTGGTAGACCACTAGGGGTATTACAACACTGGTAGACCACTAGGGGTAATACAACATATATACAACACTGGTGGACCACTAGGGGTAATACAACACTGGTGGACCACTAGGGGTAATACAACACTGGTGGACCACTAGGGGTAATATAACACTGGTGGACCACTAGGGGTACTACAACACTGGTGGACTACTAGGGGTAATACAACACTGGTGGACCACTAGGGGTATTACAACACTGGTGGACCACTAGGGGTACTACAACACTGGTGGACCACTAGGGTACTACAACACTGGTGGACCACTAGGGGTACTACAACACTGGTGGACCACTAGGGGTAATACAACACTGGTGGACCACTAGGGGTATTACAACACTGGGGGACCACTAGGGGTAATACAACATATATACAACACTGGTGGACCACTAGGGGTATTATATAACACTGGTGGACCATTAGGGGTAATACAACACTGGTGGACCACTAGGGGTACTACAACATCTATACAACACTGGTGGACCACTAGGGGTACTACAACATCTATACAACACTGGTGGACCACTAGGGTTACTACAACATCTATACAACACTGGTGGACCACTAGGGGTAATACAACATCTATACAACACTGGTGGACCACTAGGTTACTACAACATCTATACAACACTGGTGGACCACTAGGGGTAATACAACATCTATACAACACTGGTGGACCACTAGGGGTAATACAACATCTATACAACACTGGTGGACCACTAGGGGTACTACAACACTGGTGGACCACTAGGGGTACTACAACATCTATACAACACTGGTGGACCACTAGGGTACTACAACACTGGTGGACCACTAGGGGTACTACAACATCTATACAACACTGGTGGACCACTAGGGGTACTACAACACTGGTGGACCACTAGGGGTAATACAACACTGGTGGACCACTAGGGGTAATATAACACTGGTGGACCACTAGGGGTACTACAACACTGGTGGACCACTAGGGTACTACAACACTGGTGGACCACTAGGGGTACTACAACATCTTTACAACACTGGTGGACCACTAGGGGTACTACAACACTGGTGGACCAATAGGGGTACTACAACATCTATACAACACTGGTGGACCACTAGGGTACTACAACATCTATACAACACTGGTGGACCATTAGGGTAATACAACATCTATACAACACTGGTGGACCACTAGGGGTAATACAACATCTATACAACACTGGTGGACCACTAGGGGTATTATATAACACTGGTGGACCACTAGGGGTATTATATAACACTGGTGGACCATTAGGGGTAATACAACACTGGTGGACCACTAGGGGTACTACAACATCTATACAACACTGGTGGACCACTAGGGGTAATACAACATCTATACAACACTGGTGGACCACTAGGGGTACTACAACATCTATACAACACTGGTGGACCACTAGGGGTAATACAACATCTATACAACACTGGTGGACCACTAGGGGTAATACAACATCCATATAACACTGGTGGACCACTAGGGGTAATACAACATCTATACAACACTGGTGGACCACTAGGGGTACTACAACACTGGTGGACCACTAGGGTACTACAACATCTTTACAACACTGGTGGACCACTAGGGGTACTACAACACTGGTGGACCACTAGGGTACTACAACACTGGTGGACCAATAGGGGTACTACAACATCTATACAACACTGGTGGACCCTTTTAGGGGTAATACAACACTGGTGGACCACTAGGGGTATTACAACACTGGTGGACCACTAGGGGTACTACAACATCTATACAACACTGGTGGACCACTAGGGGTAATACAACATCTATACAACACTGGTGGACCACTAGGGGTAATACAACATCTATACAACACTGGTGGACCACTTGGGGTACTACAACACTGGTGGACCACTAGGGGTACTACAACATCTATACAACACTGGTGGACCACTAGGGGTACTACAACATCTATACAACACTGGTGGACCACTAGGGGTACTACAACATCTATACAACACTGGTGGACCACTAGGGGTACTACAACATCTATACAACACTGGTGGACCACTAGGGGTAATACAACACTGGTGGACCACTAGGGGTACTACAACATCTATACAACACTGGTGGACCACTAGGGGTAATACAACACTGGTGGACCAGTAGGGGTAATACAACACTGGTGGACCACTAGGGGTGTTACAACACTGGTGGACCACTAGGGGTATTACAACACTGGTGGACCACTAGGGTACTACAACATCTATACAACACTGGTGGACCACTAGGGGTAATACAACATCTATACAACACTGGTGGACCACTTGGGGTAATACAACATGTATACAACACTGGTGGACCAGTAGGGGTAATACAACATCTATACAACACTGGTGGACCACTAGGGGTAATACAACACTGGTGGACCACTAGGGGTAATACAACACTGGTGGACCACTAGGGGTATTATATAACACTGGTGGACCACTAGGGGTAATACAACATCCATACAACACTGGTGGACCACTAGGGGTAATACAACATCTATACAACACTGGTGGACCACTAGGGGTAATACAACACTGGTGGACCACTAGGGGTACTACAACATCTTTACAACACTGGTGGACCACTAGGGGTACTACAACACTGGTGGACCACTAGGGGTACTACAACACTGGTGGACCAATAGGGGTACTACAACATCTATACAACACTGGTGGACCACTAGGGGTACTACAACATCTATACAACACTGGTGGACCACTAGGGGTAATACAACATCTATACAACACTGGTGGACCACTAGGGGTAATACAACATCTATACAACACTGGTGGACCACTAGGGGTACTACAACACTGGTGGACCACTAGGGGTATTACAACACTGGTGGACCACTAGGGGTAATACAACACTGGTGGACCACTAGGGGTATTACAACACTGGTGGACCACTAGGGGTATTACAACACTGGTGGACCACTAGGGGTATTACAACACTGGTGGACCACGAGGGGTACTACAACACTGGTGGACCACTAGGGGTAATACAACACTGGTGGACCACTAGGGGTAATACAACATCTATACAACACTGGTGGACCACTAGGGGTAATACAACACTGGTGGACCACTAGGGGTATTATATAACACTGGTGGACCATTAGGGGTAATACAACACTGGTGGACCACTAGGGGTACTACAACATCTATACAACACTGGTAGACCACTAGGGGTAATACAACATCTATACAACACTGGTGGACCACTAGGGGTAATACAACATCTATACAACACTGGTGGACCACTAGGGGTAATACAACATCTATACAACACTGGTGGACCACTAGGGTACTACAACACTGGTGGACCACTAGGGGTACTACAACATCTATACAACACTGGTGGACCACTAGGGTACTACAACACTGGTGGACCACTAGGGGTACTACAACATCTATACAACACTGGTGGACCACTAGGGGTACTACAACACTGGTGGACCACTAGGGGTACTACAACACTGGTGGACCACTAGGGGTACTACAACATCTATACAACACTGGTGGACCACTAGGGTAATACAACACTGGTGGACCACTAGGGGTAATACAACACTGGTGGACCACTAGGGGTACTACAACACTGGTGGACCACTAGGGGTACTACAACACTGGTGGACCACTAGGGGTAATACAACATCTATACAACACTGGTGGACCACTAGGGGTAATACAACATCTATACAACACTGGTGGACCACTAGGGGTAATACAACATCTATACAACACTGGTGGACCACTAGGGGTATTATATAACACTGGTGGACCATTAGGGGTAATACAACACTGGTGGACCACTAGGGGTAATACAACACTGGTGGACCACTAGGGTATTACAACACTGGTGGACCACTAGGGGTATTACAACACTGGTGGACCACTAGGGGTAATACAACACTGGTGGACCACTAGGGTAATACAACATCTATACAACACTGGTGGACCACTAGGGGTATTACAACACTGGTGGACCACTAGGGGTAATACAACACTGGTGGACCACTTGGGGTACTACAACACTGGTGGACCACTAGGGGTAATACAACATCTATACAACACTGGTGGACCACTAGGGGTAATACAACACTGGTGGACCACTAGGGGTACTACAACACTGGTGGACCACTAGGGGTATTACAACACTGGTGGACCACTAGGGGTACTACAACACTGGTGGACCACTAGGGGTACTACAACACTGGTGGACCACTAGGGGTAATACAACACCTGATGGTCGTTAGTGAGTTGGGTCTGCTACTTCTAAGGCATGTACAGAGTGCATAAGAGGATGTTACCGTGACTCAACAGTCATGTAGAATATTACTGCAGTCATGAATCATGACTGCCGGTGTGGCGTTGTCTGAACATACCTGGCATCTTCAGGAGTCTCTGCGTAGATGTGGTAGGTTCTCTCTTCAGTCACAATGTTCAGAGAATTCTCCTTGGCATGGTTATCTACTATGTCCCTGTAGACAGCAGGATAGGACACCAATTTAGGTTAGCTGCAGTAGGCCAACATTGCATTTCATCGGAAATGAACCAGGGCTCTGTCCAAAATGGAACACTAGTGCACTATTTTTGACAAGGGCCTATAGCATCAAAAGTAGTGCACTACATAGGGAATAGGGTGTAGGAGAACTATGGGCCCTGGTTAAAAGTAGTGCACTACACAGGGGAATAGGGTGCCATTTGGGACACAGCCCAGGCTCTTACTTGGCGGAGCGGATGTCGATGGTCCCCCTCAGTTTCTCCTCGCTGTCGCTCTCAAAGTACATGAGTTTATCGTCTCTCAGTACGAACCAGCGCAGCTTCCAGTTCCGTCTGGACAGAGTAGACATGCCACCTCCCTTCTTATACAGCCAGCCACTCTTCAGACTGTCCTGCTTAGCCCTGAACCACATGAAGGTTTCGTCCTTCAACACACACCACCTCCGTCGCCACGGGATCATCAGTCCACCTGGGAGAGAGAGATTGTCACATTATCTTTCTTCTTCCACCAGCTTGGTTATATGTTTACTTTGGCAACGCAAGTTTGGAAGTTAACTTTCCATGCCAATAAAGTGTATTAAATTGAACTGAATTGAGCGTTGAGCGAGAGGGGGGTAGAGGGAAGGGAGAGAGAGGAATAGAGAAAGAGGGAAGAGAAAGGAGAGAGAGGAATAGAGAGAGAGAGGAGAGAGAGGAATAGAGAGAGAGGGGAGAGAGAGAGAGAGAAAGGAGAGAGAATGGAGAGAGGAGAAAGAGAGGAATAGAGAAATAGGGAGAGAGAGGAGAGAGAGAGGGGGAGGAGAGAGAGAAGGGAGAGAGAGGAATAGAGAAAGAGGGAATAGAGAGGAGAGAGAGGAATAGGGAAATAAGGAGAGAGGGGAGAGAGAGAGAAATAGAGAAATAGGGAGAGAGAGGAGAGAGGAGAGGAGAAAGAGAGAAGGGAGTTAGAAGGGAGAGAAAGAGGAGAGAGAGGGGAGAGAAAGAGGGGAGAGGGGGAGAGAGAGAGGAATAGAGAAATAGGGAAGAGAGAGCGGGGGAGAGAGAGCGGGATAGAGAAATAGGGGAGCGAGAGGAGAGAGAGAGGGGAGAGAGGAATAGAGAAAGAGGGGGAGAGAGAGAGGGGAGAGAGAGGAATAGAGAGAGAGGGAGAGAGAGAGAGAGAGAGGGGGGAGAAATAGAAAAGAGAGGGAAAGAGAGAGAGAGAGAGAGAGAGAGAGAGAGAGGTCCACTCCCCAACCAAGAATATGTGTACTAGACTACTGGAGCTCTACAACATAACAGAAACCTGCTGCACCAGTCCACTACACCATAACAGAAGCCTGCTAGACTACTGGATCTCTACAACATAACAGAAGCCTGCTAGACTACTGGATCTCTACAACATAACAGAAGCCTGCTAGACTACTGGAGCTCTACAACATAACAGAAGCCTGCTAGACTACTGGAGCTCTACAACATAACAGAAGCCTGCTGCACTAGTCCACTACAACATAACAGAAGCCTGCAAGACTACTGGATCTCTACAACATAACAGAAGCCTGCTAGACTACTGGAGCTCTACAACATAACAGAAGCCTGCTAGACTACTGGAGCTCTACAACATAACAGAAGCCTGCTGCACTAGTCCACTACAACATAACAGAAGCCTGCTAGACTACTGGATCTCTACAACATAACAGAAGCCTGCTAGACTACTGGAGTTCTACAACATAACAGAAGCCTGCTAGACTACTGGAGCTCTACAACATAACAGAAGCCTGCTAGACTACTGGATCTCTACAACATAACAGAAGCCTGCTAGACTACTGGAGCTCTACAACATAACAGAAGCCTGCTAGACTACTGGAGCTCTACAACATAATTGAAGCCTGCTGCACTAGTCCACTACAACATAACAGAAGCCTGCAAGACTACTGGATCTCTACAACATAACAGAAGCCTGCTAGACTACTGGAGCTCTACAACATAACAGAAGCCTGCTAGACTACTGGAGCTCTACAACATAACAGAAGCCTGCTGCACTAGTCCACTACAACATAACAGAAGCCTGCTAGACTACTGGAGCTCTACAACATAACAGAAGCCTGCTGCACTAGTCCACTACAACATAACAGAAGCCTGCTAGACTACTGGAGCTCTACAACATAACAGAAGCCTGCTAGACTACTAGTCCACTACAACATAACAGAAGCCTGCTAGACTACTGGAGCTCTACAACATAACAGAAGCCTGCTAGACTACTAGTCCACTACAACATAACAGAAGCCTGCTAGACTACTGGACTACTGGAGCTCTACAACATAACAGGTGCCTGAAACATCTACATGCCTGTCGACCAGTGGTTTATCTAGCATCTGTCCCAAATAGCACCCTATCCCCTATGGGCCCTGGTCAAAAGTAGTGCACTATATAGGGAATAGGGTGCCATTGGTGAATGTACTCACCCTTCATGTAGAGGTAGCTGTGAAAGTATGGAGGCCCAGAGCCGTTCAGTATATTGACCCTTCCATTGGAGACCTCCTCGTCTGTGTCCACATAACCATCGGTGCTTGTGTCACTGTCGATAAACTGAACATCACATACATAGACATATTATTACACAGCTAATGTCTAGCCTGAGCACACACAGATCTGGGACCAGGCTGGGATAGTATGGTTCTGTTATAGATCTGGGACCAGGCTAGGATAGTATGGTTCTGTTATAGATCTGGGATCAGGCTAGGATAGTATGGTTCTGTTGTAGGTCTGGGACCAGGCTAAGATAGTATGGTTCTGTTATAGATCTGGGACCAGGCTAGGATAGTATGGTTCTGTTATAGATCTGGGACGAGGCTACAAAAGGTCTATTTGACTGAAAGGCCTTTCTACTATTTGAATCATGTATATATACACTCCTTCCGTGGCCTCCAACTGCTCTTAATCATGGATATATTTTTTGATCCATACTGGATATTTTTCTGCCACCCTGAGATTCAGGGTCAGTGGTCAGGTATTCTGCCGCTGTGTACTCTCTGTTTAAGGCCAAATGGCATTCTAGTTTGCTCTGTTTTTTTGTTGATTCTTTCCAATGTGTGATTTGGTTGGGTCTAATTGTGTTGCTGTCCTGGGGCTCTCTCTCCTTGTCTCTCTGTCCTTGTCTCTCTCTCTCTCTCTCTCTCTCTCTCTCTCTCTCACACACATACAGTACCCTGTATGCCATGGGCTCTCCTACCCTGTTCCTGTAGCTCCCCAGTACCCTGTATGTCATGGGCTCTCCTATCCTGTTCCTGTAGCTCCCCAGTACCCTGTATGTCATGGGCTCTCCTACCCTGTTCCTGTAGCTCCCCAGTACCCTGTATGCCATGGGCTCTCCTACCCTGTTCCTGTAGCTCCCCAGTACCCTGTATGTCATGGGCTCTCCTATCCTGTTCCTGTAGCTCCCCAGTACCCTGTATGTCATGGGCTCTCCTACCCTGTTCCTGTAGCTCCCCAGTACCCTGTATGCCATGGGCTCTCCTACCCTGTTCCTGTAGCTCCCCAGTACCCTGTATGCCATGGGCTCTCCTACCCTGTTCCTGTAGCTCCCCAGTACCCTGTATGCCATGGGCTCTCCTACCCTGTTCCTGTAGCTCCCCAGTACCCTGTATGTCATGGGCTCTCCTACCCTGTTCCTGTAGCTCCCCAGTACCCTGTATGTCATGGGCTCTCCTACCCTGTTCCTGCAGCTACCCAGTACTCTGTATACCCTGGGCTCTCCAACCCTGTTCCTGCAGCTACCCAAGTGCTTAATTATTGAAAACAAATTCAATCTGTTGGGGAAGCTCAAGCTGTCCTGCTCAATCAATGAACCAACAGCATCGCCTAGGGCTGTATGTTCTCTCCCAGACACATGGGTAGAACGTTTGGGGCATAGCAGAAGGTAACCAGTCCACCCAAGATGCATCATAATACAGTCTACATTCAAAGGCCAGTAATAGAATTTGTTTAATTTTGGAGTATAGGGTATAGCAGGGAAGGGCAACTTAGATGGGGTGGGGGCCACCGAATTAGATGGGGGTGGGGGCCACCAACTTAGATGGGGTTGGGGGCCACCAATTTAGATGGGGTTGGGGGCCACCAACTTAGATGGGGTTGGGGGTCACCAACTTAGATGGGGTTGGTGGCCACCAACTTAGATGGGGGTGAGGGCCACCAACTTAGATGGGGGTGGGGGCCACCAACTTAGATGGGGTTGGGGGCCCCCAACTTAGATGGGGTTGGGGGCCACCAACTTAGATGGGGTTGGGGGCCACCAACTTAGATGGGGTTGGGGGTCACCAACTTAGATGGGGTTGGGGACCACCAACTTAGATGGGGTTGGGGGCCACCAACTTAGATGGGGGGTGGGGGCCACCAAAAAGCAGAAATCATCATGAGGGGTCGCAGTGGCTCGTGGGTCTGCGTACCCACATCCATGATGAGTTAATTTCCTGGATTCTACACATCTCGCCACAGGGTGGAGACAAATGTTTGCAGTTTTGAATATGATAACCGATGATCAATGGGCCCCACCCCGTTCGGTAATTCGACAATGCTTACTACAAGTTTAGATACAGTAGCTGACCGCTAGACTAACTTACCAACTAACTGACCTATTAATCTAACTGTCAACAGTAAGTTGGGTCCTCGACTGGGTACCTGGTCTGCAAAGGGGGGAAGGGGGGTGACCGCCAGTTGCCCATCCCGAGGCTAGACCAATTATATAACAAAGATGTCTTAAATCAGCCATGTGTCATATGTGGTTGGCTATGTATTGTATAACAGGATGATTATTATCAGGGTTTTTTCAGGCTTGGGCTAATAGATGGACCGATGCTTATGCATCAGCTCTAATATGCTTATGGGTGTTTTGAATGAATCATCACCTTTAGAAAGGGCTGTCCAGTTTGTTGTTAGGCTTTGAAACAACATCCACGACAAACATGTTTTACACTGTTAAAACCTGCTGTTGAACTGCTTTCCTCAAATTAATCATTAGAATACTCCCGGCGCCGACAGAGATGGCCGCCTCGCTTCGCGTTCCTAGGAAACTATGCAGTGTTTTGTTTTTTTACGTGTTATTTCTTACATTAGTACCCCAGGTCATCTTAGGTTTCATTACATACAGTCGAGAAGAACTACTGATTATAAGATCAGCGTCAACTCACCATCAGTACGACCAAGAATATGTTTTTCGCGACGCGGATCCTGTGTTCTGCCTTACAAACAGGACAACGGAGTGGATCCCATGCAGCGACCCAAAAAAACGACTCTGAAAAAGAGGGAAACGAGGCGGTCTTCTGGTCAGACTCCGGAGACGGGCACACCGTGCACCACTCCCTAGCATTCTTCTTGCCAATGTCCAGTCTCTTGACAACAAGGTTGATGAAATCCGAGCAAGGGTAGCATTCCAGAGGGACATCAGAGACTGTAACGTTCTTTGCTTCACGGAAACATGGCTCACAGGAGAGACTCTATCCGAGGCGGTGCAGCCAGCGGGTTTCTCCACGCATCGCGCCGACAGAAACAAACATCTCTCTGGTAAGAAGAGGGGCGGGGGCGTATGCCTTATGGCTAACGTGACATGGTGTGATGAAAGAAACATACAGGAACTCAAATCCTTCTGTTCACCTGATTTAGAATTCCTCACAATCAAATGTAGACCGCATTATCTACCAAGAGAATTCTCTTCGATTATAATCACAGCCGTATATATCCCCCCCAAGCAGACACATCGATGGCTCTGAACGAACTTTATTTAACTCTTTGCAAACTGGAAACCATTTATCCGGAGGCTGCATTCATTGTAGCTGGGGATTTTAACAAGGCTAATCTGAAAACAAGACTCCCTAAATTTTATCAGCATATCGATTGCGCAACCAGGGGTGGAAAGACCTTGGATCATTGTTACTCTAACTTCCGCGACGCATATAAGGCCCTGCCCCGCCCCCCTTTCGGAAAAGCTGACCACAACTCCATTTTGTTGATCCCTGCCTACAGACAGAAACTAAAACAAGAGGCTCCCACGCTGAGGTCTGTCCAACGCTGGTCCGACCAAGCTGACTCCACACTCCAAGACTGCTTCCATCACGTGGACTGGGATATGTTTCGTATTGCGTCAGATAACAATATTGGCGAATACGCTGATTCGGTGTGCGAGTTCATTAGAACGTGCGTTGAAGATGTCGTTCCCATAGCAACGATTAAAACATTCCCTAACCAGAAACCGTGGATTGATGGCAGCATTCGCGTGAAACTGAAAGCGCGAACCACTGCTTTTAATCAGGGCAAGGTGTCTGGTAACATGACCGAATACAAACAGTGCAGCTATTCCCTCCGCAAGGCTATCAAACAAGCTAAGCGTCAGTACAGAGACAAAGTAGAATCTCAATTCAACAGCTCAGACACAAGAGGCATGTGGCAGGGTCTACAGTCAATCACGGACTACAGGAAGAAATCCAGCCCAGTCACGGACCAGGATGTCTTGCTCCCAGGCAGACTAAATAACTTTTTTGCCCGCTTTGAGGACAATACAGTGCCACTGACACGGCCTGCAACGAAAACATGCGGTCTCTCCTTCACTGCAGCCGAGGTGAGTAAGACATTTAAACGTGTTAACCCTCGCAAGGCTGCAGGCCCAGACGGCATCCCCAGCCGCGCCCTCAGAGCATGCGCAGACCAGCTGGCCGGTGTGTTTACGGACATATTCAATCAATCCCTATACCAGTCTGCTGTTCCCACATGCTTCAAGAGGGCCACCATTGTTCCTGTTCCCAAGAAAGCTAAGGTAACTGAGCTAAACGACTACCGCCCCGTAGCACTCACTTCCGTCATTATGAAGTGCTTTGAGAGACTAGTCAAGGACCATATCACCTCCACCCTACCTGACACCCTAGACCCACTTCAATTTGCTTACCGCCCAATAGGTCCACAGACGATGCAATCTCAACCACACTGCACACTGCCCTAACCCATCTGGACAAGAGGAATACCTATGTGAGAATGCTGTTCATTGACTACAGCTCGGCATTCAACACCATAGTACCCTCCAAGCTCGTCATCAAGCTCGAGACCCTGGGTCTCGACCCCGCCCTGTGCAACTGGGTACTGGACTTCCTGACGGGCCGCCCCCAGGTGGTGAGGGTAGGCAACAACATCTCCTCCCCGCTGATCCTCAACACTGGGGCCCCAGAAGGGTGCATTCTAAGCCCTCTCCTGTACTCCCTGTTCACCCATGACTGCGTGGCCACGCACGCCTCCAACTCAATCATCAAGTTTGCGGACGACACAACAGTGGTAGGCTTGATTACCAACAACGACGAGACGGCCTACAGGGAGGAGGTGAGGGCCCTCGGAGTGTGGTGTCAGGAAAATAACCTCACACTTAACGTCAACAAAACTAAGGAGATGATTGTGGACTTCAGGAAACAGCAGAGGGAACACCCCCCTATCCACATCGATGGAACAGTAGTGGAGAGGGTAGCAAGTTTTAAGTTCCTCGGCATACACATCACAGACAAACTGAATTGGTCCACTCACACAGACAGCATCGTGAAGAAGGCGCAGCAGCGCCTCTTCAACCTCAGGAGGCTGAAGAAATTCGGCTTGTCACCGAAAGCACTCACAAACTTCTACAGATGCACAATCGAGAGCATCCTGGCGGGCTGTATCACCGCCTGGTACGGCAACTGCTCCGCCCTCAACCGTAAGGCTCTCCAGAGGGTAGTGAGGTCTGCACAACGCATCACCGGGGGCAAACTACCTGCCCTGCAGGACACCTACACCACCCGATGTTACAGAAAGGCCATAAAGATCATCAAGGACATCAACCACCCGAGCCACTGCCTGTTCACCCCGCTATCATCCAGAAGGCGAGGTCAGTACAGGTGCATCAAAGCTGGGACCGAGAGACTGAAAAACAGCTTCTATCTCAAGGCCATCAGACTGTTAAACAGCCACCACTAACATTGAGTGGCTGCTGCCAACACACTGACACTGACTCAACTCCAGCCACTTTAATAATGGGAATTGATGGGAAATGATGTAAATATATCACTAGCCACTTTAAACAATGCTACCTTATATAATGTTACTTACCCTACATTATTCATCTCATATGCATACGTATATACTGTACTCTATATCATCGACTGTATCCTTATGTAATACATGTATCACTAGCCACTTTAACTATGCCACTTTGTTTACATACTCATCTCATATGTATATACTGTACTCGATACCATCTACTGTATCTTGCCTATGCTGCTCTGTACCATCACTCATTCATATATCTTTATGTACATATTCTTTATCCCCTTACACTGTGTATAAGACAGTAGTTTTGGAATTGTTAGTTAGATTACTTGTTGGTTATTACTGCATTGTCGGAACTAGAAGCACAAGCATTTCGCTACACTCGCATTAACATCTGCTAACCATTTGTATGTGACAAATAAAATTTGATTTGATTTGATCATTACAGGGAGGTGAGTTAGGGCTCTATTGTCCCTCTAACCACTCTGAGTACCAGGCCATTAGGACCTGATGGAGGGACAATAGAGCCCTGAGTACCAGGCCATTAGGGACAATAAAGCCCTGAGTACCTGATGGAGGGACAATAGAGCCCTGAGTACCAGGCCGTTAGGACCTGATTGAGGGACAGTAGAGCCCTGAGTACCAGGCCGTTAGGACCTGATGGAGGGACAATAGAGCCCTGAGTACCAGGCCATTAGGATCTGATGGAGGGACAATAGAGCCCTGAGTACCAGGCCGTTAGGACCTGATCGAGGAACAGTAGAGCCCTGAGTACCAGGCCTTTAGGACCTGATGGAGGGACAATAGAGCCCTGAGTAACAGGCTGTTAGGACCTGATGGAGAGACAATAGAGCCCTGAATACCAGGCTGTTAGGACCTGATGGAGGGACAATAGAGCCCTGAGTACCAGGCCGTTAGGACCTGATGGAGGAACAATAGAGCCCTGAGTACCTGGCCATTAGGACCTGATGGAGGGACAATAGAGCCCTGAGTACCAGACCATTAGGACCTGATGGTATTTAGTAAGTTAGGTACCACCAAAGCATGTCTAGAGTGCAGAAAAGGAGATTGCTGTGACTCAATGTTCATGTGGAATTTTACTGCGGTCATGACTCATGATTGCCCGTGTGGCGATACGGTCACCACAACAGCTCTAGCTGTAGTCTGTCAGAACAATATGACTGGGAGCCATGTGATCTGTGAAACACATGCTGCAGAAGGATGTACTTCCGTCCAACGGATCTGTGTAGCTAGATATGAGTAGTACTCGGTATAATATAAGGACAATCCATTTCAATGTACATCTACTGTAACACCGTATCATAACGACTAAAAAGCTAAAGGAAAACGCTCTTTTAACACTTTCAGTTTGTAGAACTGTTTCAGTATATCAATCTGTTTCAGTATATCAATCTGTTTCAGTATATCAATCTGTTTCAGTATATCAATCTGTTTCAGTGTATCAATCTGTTTCAGTGTATCAATCTGTTTCAGTGTATCAATCTGTTTCAATATATCAATCTGTTTCAATATATCAATCTGTTTCAATATATCAATCTGTTTCAGTATATCAATCTGTTTCAATATATCAATCTGTTTCAGTATATCAATCTGTTTCAATATATCAATCTGTTTCAATATATCAATCTCTTTCAGTGTATCAATCTGTTTCAGTATATCAATCTGTTTCAGTATATCAATCTGTTTCAGTATATCAATCTGTTTCAGTGTATCAATATGTTTCAGTGTATCAATATGTTTCAGTGTATCAATATGTTTCAATATATCGATCTTGAAAAGAGCGGATGCTTAATGACTAACATGTAAATGTAGTACAAGTATGTAAACATAGTACTCACAGAGTCTGAGCTGCCTCTGAAGGAGTCCAGGCTGTTCTGAGTACAGGATGATTTCCTCAGCACCTCCTCATCAGTAGCATGTCCGTCCGTGATACTGGCTCCGTCTCCCGAGCCTGTACTCCCCTGCACCTCCTCAAACTCCTCCTGGTCACAGTCTGACTCTGTGTCTGGTAGGATGCTAAAGGAGATCTCCTCCCTGGCTCCTGGGACAGGCACAGTGGGCATAAAGTCTACCCTAGTGGGAACCACGTCTCCTCTTCTCACTGGCACAGCCTCAGGGACTGTGGTGGGTATAACGTCTACCCTGGCGCAGGGTCTGTTGGGTATAACCTCGAATCTTCTGGGTACTCTGTTGATGTCTGGAGCCACCTCTGTTCTCCTGGTGGGTTGGTGGCACAAAGCTTTACCTCCTCCGGTGGTGAGGGCAGGGAGAGGAGGTGGAGCAGGGTGGTGTGTAGGGACACTAGATCCATAGGAGGTGAGGGGGTAGTAAACAGGGGGGCAACACGGGGCCTGTGAGAGGGCCAGGGCCTGTGCTACTAGTCCCTCAGCGAAGGCCGGAGGAGGAGGAGGGAGGGAGGAGAAGAGCTCCTGGTCCAGAGGGATCTCCCCAGGGAGAGGGAAGTCAGGAAGGGGGATACCACTACCGGGACACTCCTCCTTAGCATGGAAGCCCTCATCCACCTCCTCCACCTCCTCCTCGGCCCGGCCCAGGGGAGCGGTGCTCTCTGAGGGGTCGTGGAGATTCTCCTCGCTGGACAGACTCTGTTCCAGACCCCCAAAGTCCAGGAGCTCCAGGAACTCTGTAGCCACGCGAGACGCCTCCTTCTCCAGCCGGTAGATCTCTGCGTCCCTCCTCTGCCGGAGCTCCTCCCCGTTCCCTCCAAGGCCGTCCCCTAACATGGACACCCCGTCCTCTTTCTGGCGCTGCAGCCTCTCAATCTCCTTCTCCAGTCGAAGGATCTCCTCCATCTGACGGGACTCCTCCTCGGAGGTGTGGTGGTGCAGGGAGTGGGACAGGGACACCTCCTTGTGGTACACCTCCTCATGGGGAGCAAGATACTCCATCCTCAGGGAGTTCCTAAAGGGAGAGAAGAAGAGAAAGAACATGATTAGATGGTTAACTGATGGCTGACAGTACAGTACCAGTGTATGTTGGTTGGCTGATGTCTGACAGTACAGTACCAGTGTATGTTGGTTGGCTGACAGTACAGTACCAGTGTATGTTGGTTGGCTGACAGTACAGTACCAGTGTATGATGGTTGGCTGATGGTAGGGTACCAGTGTATGTTGGTTGGCTGATGTCTGACAGTACAGTACCAGTGTATGTTGGTTGGCTGATGTCTGACAGTACAGTACCAGTGTATGTTGGTTGGCTGACAGTACAGTACCAGTGTATGTTGGTTGGCTGACAGTACAGTACCAGTGTATGATGGTTGGCTGATGGTAGGGTACCAGTGTATGTTGTTTGGCTGATGGCTGATAGTACAGTACCAGTGTATGTTGGTTGGCTGACAGTACAGTACCAGTGTATGATGGTTGGCTGATGGTAGGGTACCAGTGTATGTTGTTTGGCTGATGGCTGATAGTACAGTACCAGTGTATGTTGGTTGGCTGATGGCTGACAGTACCAGTGTATGTTGGTTGGCTGATGGCTGACAGTACAGTACCAGTGTATGTGGGTTGGCTGATGGCTGACAGTACAGTACAAGTGTATGTTGGTTGGCTGATGGCTGACAGTACAGTACCAGTGTATGTTGGTTGGCTGATGGCTGACAGTACCAGTGTATGTTGGTTGGCTGATAGTACAGTACCAGTGTATGTTGGTTGGCTGATAGTACAGTACCAGTGTATGTTGGTTGGCTGATAGTACAGTACCAGTGTATGTTGGTTGGCTGATGGCTGACAGTACAGTACCAGTGTATGTTGGTTGGCTGATGGCTGATAGTACAGTACCAGTGTATGTTGGTTGGCTGATGGCTGACAGTACAGTACCAGTGTATGTTGGTTGGTTGGCTGATGGCTGACAGTAGAGTATCAGTGTATGTTGGTTGGTTGGTTGGTTGGTTGGTTGGTTGGTTGGCTGATGGCTGACAGTAGAGTATCAGTGTATGTTGGTTGGTTGGTTGGTTGGTTGGCTGATGGCTGACAGTACAGTATCACTGTATGTTGGTTGGTTGGTTGGTTGGCTGATGGCTGACTGTACAGTATCAGTGTATGTTGGTTGGTTGGTTGGCTGATGGCTGACAGTACAGTATCAGTGTATGTTGGTTGGCTGATGGCTGATAGTACAGTACCAGTGTATGTTGGTTGGCTGATGGCTGACAGTACCAGTGTATGTTGGTTGGCTGATGGCTGACAGTACAGTACCAGTGTATGTTGGTTGGCTGATGGCTGACAGTACAGTAACAGTGTATGTTGGTTGGCTGATAGTACAGTACCAGTGTATGTTGGTTGGCTGATAGTACAGTACCAGTGTATGTTGGTTGGCTGATGGCTGACAGTACAGTACCAGTGTATGTTGGTTGGCTGATGGCTGATAGTACAGTACCAGTGTATGTTGGTTGGCTGATGGCTGACAGTACAGTACCAGTGTATGTTGGTTGGCTGATGGCTGACAGTACAGTACCAGTGTATGTTGGTTGGCTGATGGCTGACAGTACAGTAACAGTGTATGTTGGTTGGCTGATGGCTGACAGTACCAGTGTATGTTGGTTGGCTGATGGCTGACAGTACAGTACCAGTGTATGTTGGTTGGCTGATGGCTGACAGTACAGTACCAGTGTATGTTGGTTGGCTGATGGCTGACAGTACAGTAACAGTGTATGTTGGTTGGCTGATAGTACAGTACCAGTGTATGTTGGTTGGCTGATAGTACAGTACCAGTGTATGTTGGTTGGCTGATGGTTGACAGTACAGTACCAGTGTATGTTGGTTGGCTGATGGCTGACAGTACAGTACCAGTGTATGTTGGTTGGCTGATGGCTGACAGTACAGTACCAGTGTATGTTGGTTGGTTGGTTGGCTGATGGCTGACAGTAGAGTATCAGTGTATGTTGGTTGGTTGGTTGGTTGGTTGGCTGATGGCTGACAGTACAGTATCAGTGTATGTTGGTTGGTTGGTTGGTTGGCTGATGGCTGACTGTACAGTATCAGTGTATGTTGGTTGGTTGGTTGGCTGATGGCTGACAGTACAGTATCAGTGTATGTTGGTTGGCTGATGGCTGACAGTACAGTACCAGTGTATGTTGGTTGGCTGATGGCTGACAGTACAGTACCAGTGTATGTTGGTTGGCTGATGGCTGACAGTACCAGTGAATGTTGGTTGGCTGATGGCTGACAGTACAGTACCAGTGTATGTTGGTTGGCTGATGGCTGATAGTAAAGTACCAGTGTATGTTGGTTGGCTGATGGCTGACAGTACAGTACCAGTGTATGTGGGTTGGCTGATGGCTGATAGTACAGTACCAGTGTATGTTGGTTGGCTGATGGCTGATAGTAAAGTGCCAGTGTATGTTGGTTGGCTGATGGCTGACAGTACAGTACCAGTGTATGTTGGTTGGCTGATGGCTGATAGTACAGTACCAGTGTATGTTGGTTGGCTGATGGCTGACAGTACAGTACCAGTGTATGTGGGTTGGCTGATGGCTGATAGTAAAGTGCCAGTGTATGTTGGTTGGCTGATGGCTGACAGTACAGTACCAGTGTATGTTGGTTGGCTGATGGCTGACAGTACAGTACCAGTGTATGTTGGTTGGCTGATGGCTGACAGTACAGTACCAGTGTATGTGGGTTGGCTGATGGCGGATAGTACAGTACCAGTGTATGTTGGTTGGCTGATGGCTGATAGTACAGTACCAGTGTATGTTGGTTGGCTGATGGCTGACAGTACAGTACCAGTGTATGTGGGTTGGCTGATGGAGGATAGTACAGTACCAGTGTATGTTGGTTGGCTGATGGCTGACAGTACAGTACCAGTGTATGTTGGTTGGCTGATGGCTGACAGTACCAGTGTATGTTGGTTGGCTGATGGCTGACAGTACAGTACCAGTGTATGTTGGTTGGCTGATGGCTGACAGTACAGTACCAGTGTATGTGGGTTGGCTGATGGCTGACAGTACAGTACCAGTGTATGTTGGTTGGCTGATGGCTGACAGTACCAGTGTATGTTGGTTGGCTGATGGCTGACAGTACAGTACCAGTGTATGTTGGTTGGCTGATGGCTGACAGTACAGTACCAGTGTATGTGGGTTGGCTGATGGCTGACAGTACAGTACCAGTGTATGTTGGTTGGCTGATAACTGATAGTACAGTACCAGTGTATGTTGGTTGGCTGATGGCTGACAGTACATTACCAGTGTATGTTGGTTGACTGATGGCTGACAGTACAGTAACAGTGTATGTTGGTTGGTTGGTTGGTTGGCTGATGGCTGACAGTACAGTACCAGTGTATGTTGGTTGGTTGGTTGGCTGATGGCTGACAGTACAGTAACAGTGTATGTTGGTTGGTTGGTTGGTTGGTTGGCTGATGGCTGACAGTACAGTAACAGTGTATGCTGGTTGGCTGATGGCTGATAGTACAGTACCAGTGTATGTTGGTTGGTTGGTTGGCTGATGGCTGACAGTACAGTAACAGTGTATGTTGGTTGGCTGATGGCTGATAGTACAGTATCAGTGTATGTTGGTTGGCTGATGGCTGACAGTACAGTACCAGTGGATGTTGATTGGCTGACAGTACAGTACCAGTGTATGTTGGTGTACCTGTTGTCTGACAGTACAGTATCACTGTATGTTGGTTGGCTGATGGCTGACAGTACAGTACCAGTGTATGTTGGTTGGCTGATGGCTGATAGTACAGTACCAGTGTATGTTGGTTGGCTGATGGCTGACAGTACAGTACCAGTGTATGTTGGTTGGTTGGTTGGTTGGCTGATGGCTG
This sequence comes from Oncorhynchus tshawytscha, assembly GCF_018296145.1. Lineage (NCBI taxonomy): Eukaryota > Metazoa > Chordata > Actinopteri > Salmoniformes > Salmonidae > Oncorhynchus > Oncorhynchus tshawytscha. The sequence goes on from NC_056431.1 coordinate 80,342,226, forward strand.
ACAGTAGAGTATCAGTGTATGTTGGTTGGTTGGTTGGTTGGTTGGCTGATGGCTGACAGTACAGTATCACTGTATGTTGGTTGGTTGGTTGGTTGGCTGATGGCTGACTGTACAGTATCAGTGTATGTTGGTTGGTTGGTTGGCTGATGGCTGACAGTACAGTACCAGTGTATGTTGGTTGGCTGATGGCTGACAGTACAGTACCAGTGTATGTTGGTTGGCTGATGGCTGACAGTACCAGTGAATGTTGGTTGGCTGATGGCTGACAGTACAGTACCAGTGTATGTTGGTTGGCTGATGGCTGATAGTAAAGTACCAGTGTATGTTGGTTGGCTGATGGCTGACAGTACAGTACCAGTGTATGTGGGTTGGCTGATGGCTGATAGTACAGTACCAGTGTATGTTGGTTGGCTGATGGCTGATAGTAAAGTGCCAGTGTATGTTGGTTGGCTGATGGCTGACAGTACAGTACCAGTGTATGTTGGTTGGCTGATGGCTGATAGTACAGTACCAGTGTATGTTGGTTGGCTGATGGCTGACAGTACCAGTGTATGTTGGTTGGCTGATGGTAGGGTACCAGTGTATGTTGTTTGGCTGATGGCTGATAGTACAGTACCAGTGTATGTTGGTTGGCTGATGGCTGACAGTACCAGTGTATGTTGGTTGGCTGATGGCTGACAGTACAGTACCAGTGTATGTGGGTTGGCTGATGGCTGACAGTACAGTACCAGTGTATGTTGGTTGGCTGATGGCTGACAGTACAGTACCAGTGTATGTTGGTTGGCTGATGGCTGACAGTACAGTAACAGTGTATGTTGGTTGGCTGATAGTACAGTACCAGTGTATGTTGGTTGGCTGATAGTACAGTACCAGTGTATGTTGGTTGGCTGATGGCTGACAGTACAGTACCAGTGTATGTTGGTTGGCTGATGGCTGATAGTACAGTACCAGTGTATGTTGGTTGGCTGATGGCTGACAGTACAGTACCAGTGTATGTTGGTTGGCTGATGGCTGACAGTACAGTACCAGTGTATGTTGGTTGGCTGATGGCTGACAGTACAGTACCAGTGTATGTTGGTTGGCTGATGGCTGACAGTACAGTACCAGTGTATGTTGGTTGGCTGATGGCTGACAGTACAGTACCAGTGTATGTTGGTTGGCTGATGGCTGACAGTACAGTAACAGTGTATGTTGGTTGGCTGATAGTACAGTACCAGTGTATGTTGGTTGGCTGATAGTACAGTACCAGTGTATGTTGGTTGGCTGATGGCTGACAGTACAGTACCAGTGTATGTTGGTTGGCTGATGGCTGATAGTACAGTACCAGTGTATGTTGGTTGGCTGATGGCTGACAGTACAGTACCAGTGTATGTTGGTTGGTTGGTTGGCTGATGGCTGACAGTAGAGTATCAGTGTATGTTGGTTGGTTGGTTGGTTGGCTGATGGCTGACAGTACAGTATCAGTGTATGTTGGTTGGTTGGTTGGTTGGCTGATGGCTGACTGTACAGTATCAGTGTATGTTGGTTGGTTGGTTGGCTGATGGCTGACAGTACAGTATCAGTGTATGTTGGTTGGCTGATGGCTGACAGTACAGTACCAGTGTATGTTGGTTGGCTGATGGCTGACAGTACAGTACCAGTGTATGTTGGTTGGCTGATGGCTGACAGTACCAGTGAATGTTGGTTGGCTGATGGCTGACAGTACAGTACCAGTGTATGTTGGTTGGCTGATGGCTGACAGTACATTACCAGTGTATGTTGGTTGACTGATGGCTGACAGTACAGTAACAGTGTATGTTGGTTGGTTGGTTGGTTGGCTGATGGCTGACAGTACAGTACCAGTGTATGTTGGTTGGTTGGTTGGCTGATGGCTGGCAGTACAGTAACAGTGTATGTTGGTTGGTTGGTTGGTTGGCTGATGGCTGACAGTACAGTAACAGTGTATGTTGGTTGGCTGATGGCTGATAGTACAGTACCAGTGTATGTTGGTTGGTTGGTTGGCTGATGGCTGACAGTACAGTAACAGTGTATGTTGGTTGGCTGATGGCTGATAGTACAGTATCAGTGTATGTTGGTTGGCTGATGGCTGACAGTACAGTACCAGTGGATGTTGATTGGCTGACAGTACAGTACCAGTGTATGTTGGTGTACCTGTTGTCTGACAGTACAGTACCAGTGTATGTTGGTGTACCTGTTGTTAGCTGTAGTGTTTTTCTTCTCTTCCTGTCCGTTGCTAAGCTCCTCCTCTTTTCTACTCAGTGTTTCATGCTCCTGTTGTAGTCTCAGTCTCTCCTCCTTCTTCCTCAACTCCTCCAGCTCTAACACCCTTTGTCTCTCCTCCTCTTCCTCTCTCCTTCTCCGCTCCTCTTCCTCTCTCCTCCTCCGCTCCTCCTCCTCTTCCTCCCTCCTCCTCCGTTCCTCCTGCTCTCGTCTCGTCTCCTCTTCCAGCCTCCTGCTCTCCTCCTCCCTACTCCTCCTCTCCTCCTCCTCCCTCTGCCTTCTCTCCTCCTCCTCCCTCCTCCTTTTCTCCTCAGAGAGCTGTCGATAGAGGCCTCGGGCCAGCCGACCACGTTGGTGTTTCTGGAGAAGGACAGCTGCAGCACGGAGCCGCAGGAACACGCGTCTCCAGAAGTGAGCCCTGTAGTTCTTCTGGATGATGATGGTGCTGGTCAGGACCCTCCTATAGTGCTTCCTATGGGGACACATATAGTCAGTCACTACCTCTTATAGTGCTTCATATGGGGAGGGGACAACACAAGACAAGTCACTGTCTGGCTGTCCACTCATTGTTCAAACAACATTTCACCCACAATGCCCCTCTCCCTCACCCACAGGACCCCCACCCTGACTCTCCACTCTACTCTATCTGGAGCTCTACTCTTTATTCTAGTCTGGAGCTCTACTCTCTACTCTACTCTCTACAATGCTACCTAATATAATGTTACATACCCTACATTATTCATCTCATATGCATACGTATATACTGTACTCTATATCATCTACTGCATCCTTATGTAATACATGTATCACTAGCCACTTTAACTATGCCACTTTGTTTACATACTCATCTCATATGTATATACTGTACTCGATACCATCTACTGTATCTTGCCTATGCTGCTCTGTACCATCACTCATTCATATATCTTTATGTACATATTCTTTATCCCCTTACACTGTGTATAAGACAGTAGTTTTGGAATTGTTAGTTAGATTACTTGTTGGTTATTACTACATTGTCGGAACTAGAAGCACAAGCATTTCGCTACACTCGCATTAACATCTGCTAACCATGTGTATGTGACAAATAAATTTGATTTGATTTGATTTACTCTCTACTCTACTCTACTCTGTCTGGAGCGTTACTCTCTACTCTACTCTGACTGGAGCTCTACTCTACTCGGACTGGAGCTCTACTCTTTACTATAGTCTGTCTGGAGCTCTACTCTCTCCTCTACTCTGTCTGGAGCTCTACTCTACTCTACTTTGTCTGGAGCTCTACTCTACTCTGTCTGGAGCTCTACTCTACTCTGTCTGGAGCTCTACTCTACTCTGTCTGGAGATCTACTCTACTCTACTCTACTCTGTCTGGAGCTCTACTCTACTCTGTCTGGAGCTCTACTCTCTACTCTACTCTACTCTGTCTGGAGCTCTACTCTCTACTCTACTCTACTCTACTCTGTCTGGAGCGTTACTCTCTAATCTACTCTGATTGGAGCTCTACTCTACTCTGCCTGGAACTCTACTCTACTCTACTCTGTCTGGAGCTCTACTCTCTACTCTACTCTGATTGGAGCTCTCTGTTGAGAATATATTGTTGTTGCTCTTAAAATGTAATTACTATCCTTATCAGCCTGGTTTCTGAGAAAAACAGAATATTTTACTAAAATCTGTGACACTCCATTTAGTATGATATGTTTTTTTTACGTTAGGTTACATTACATTAACTACCAGATGTAAGATAATACATGTGCATCTGGGACACTCAAGTATGGTAGTATGGTACGTTTGGTATGGACAGTAGGTTAACAATGTAGCATATCATACTAAAGCAGTCGAACATAGCATATCATACTAAAGCAGTCGAACATAGCATATCATACTAAAGCAGTCGAAGATAGCATAATCATACTAAAGCAGCCGAACATAGCATATCGTACTTAAAGCAGTCGAACATAGCATATCATACTAAAGCAGTCGAACATAGCATAATCATACTAAAGCAGTCGAACATAGCATATCGTACTTAAAGCAGTCGAACATAGCATATCGTACTTAAAGCAGTCGAACATAGCATATCAGACTAAAGCAGTCGAACATAGCATATCGTACTTAAAGCAGTCGAACATAGCATATCAGACTAAAGCAGTCGAACATAGCATATCATACTAAAGCAGTCGAACATAGCATATCGTACTTAAAGCAGTCAAACATAGCATATCATACTAAAGCAGTCGAACGTGGCATATCATACTAAAGCAGTCGAACATAGCATATCATACTAAAGCAGTCGAACATAGCATATCGTACTTAAAGCAGTCGAACATAGCATATCGTACTTAAAGCAGTCGAACATAGCATATCATACTAAAGCAGTCGAACATAGCATATCGTACTTAAAGCAGTCGAACATAGCATATCGTACTTAAAGCAGTCGAACATAGCATATCGTACTTAAAGCAGTCAAACATAGCATATCATACTAAAGCAGTCGAACGTGGCATATCATACTAAAGCAGTCGAACATAGCATATCATACTAAAGCAGTCGAACATAGCATATCGTACTAAAGCAGTCGAACATAGCATATCGTACTTAAAGCAGTCGAACATAGCATATCGTACTTAAAGCAGTCAAACATAGCATATCGTACTTAAAGCAGTCGAACATAGCATATCAGACTAAAGCAGTCGAACATAGCATATCAGACTAAAGCAGTCGAACATAGAATATCATACTAAAGCAGTCGAACATAGCATATCAGACTAAAGCAGTCGAACATAGCATATCATACTAAAGCAGTCAAACATAGCATATCATACTAAAGCAGTCGAACATAGCATATCATACTAAAGCAGTCGAACATAGCATATCGTACTTAAAGCAGTCGAACATAGCATATCGTACTAAAGCAGTCGAACATAGCATATCAAACTAAAGCAGTCGAACATAGCATATCAGACTAAAGCAGTCGAACATAGCATATCATACTAAAGCAGTCGAACATAGCATATCAGACTAAAGCAGTCGAACATAGCATATCGTACTTAAAGCAGTCGAACATAGCATATCATACTAAAGCAGTCGAACATAGCATATCATACTAAAGCAGTCGAACATAGCATATCATACTAAAGCAGTCGAACATAGCATATCATACTAAAGCAGTCGAACATAGCATATCGTACTAAAGCAGTCGAACATAGCATATCATACTAAAGCAGTCGAACATAGCATATCAGACTAAAGCAGTCGAACATAGCATATCGTACTTAAAGCAGTCGAACATAGCATATCAGACTAAAGCAGTCGAACATAGCATATCGTACTAAACGGGTTCAATTAAGACGTAGGATACTATACGTCCTACAATTCATTTTAGGTAGGCCAATGTAATGTAATCTAAAGTAAAGTAACATATATTAACTGGAGTGGCACAGATCTGAGTAAAAATATAATAGATTTTGCTCTGAGACCAGGTTGCCTTTATAGCTTGATAATCCAGATATGACTGGTTCTATGTATCTAGACACTGGTACGGACCTTCCTACACTTATTCTGGAACACATTCCAAATAGTCCAAACACATTCCAAACACAGTCCAAACACAGTCCAAACACATTCCAAACAGTCCAAAAACAGTCCAAACACAGTCCAAACACATTCCACACAGTCCAAAGACATTCCAAACAGTCTAAACACATTCCACACAGTCCAAACACAGTCCAAACACAGTCCAAACACAGTCCAAACACAGTCCAAAAAGTCCAAAGACATTCCAAACAGTCCACACAGTCCAAACACATTCCACACAGTCCAAACAGTCCAAACACAGTCCAAACAGTCCAAACACATTCCAAACACATTCCAAACACAGTCCAGACACAGTCCAGACACAGTCCAAACACAGTCCAAACAGTCCAAATACAGTCCAAACAGTCCAAACACAGTCCAAACAGTCCAAACACAGTCCAAACACAGTCCAAACAGGCCAAACACAGTCCAAACACAGTCCAAACAGTCCAAACAGTCCAAACACAGTCCAAACACATTCCACACAGTCCAAACACAGTCCAAACACAGTCCAAACAGTCCAGACACATTCCAAACAGTCCAAACACAGTCCAAACAGTCCAAACACAGTCCAAACAGGCCAAACACAGTCCAAACACAGTCCAAACACAGTCCAAACACATTCCAAACACATTCCAAACACAGTCCAAACACATTCCAAACATTCCAAACAGTCCAAACACAGTCCAAACACATTCCAAACATTCCAAACAGTCCAAACACATTCCAAACATTCCAAACAGTCCAAACACAGTCCAAACACAGTCCAAACACAGCCCAAACACAGTCCCCAACAGGCCCAGCTCCAGTACTCACCTTGCCACATAGCTGAGTATGTGTGCCCGGATCACCATGCCCGCCTGTCTCCGCACCTCTTCCCTCTCCTTCTCCAGCCGTTGTTCCAGCTCTTCCTTCAGGAACACCTGCAGGACATGACACATGGCACGTCCAGTCAGAGAGAGGGATGGAGGTTAGGTCCGCACTGCACGGCCCACACGGCACGGTCGGGGAGGGCAGAGAGAGGGGGGTGGTGGAGGTTAGTTCCTCTTAATAAGGTCCAAGGTGGGTTGCTGTAGGCCCTGATGTTTGTCACAGAGCAGAGCTATAGCTAGTTACTACTGTTCCTGACACTCTCCCTGACTGCAAAGAGCCCAGCTGAAGACTGCTACTGTGCTGCTGCAGAGAGTCATGGTGTTGTGTTGTTAGTCCCACAGCGAGCGGCCATTCTGTCTATCTGTGTTTCCCTTCTGTTGCTCTCTCTCTGGCTGCTACTGAGGTGACCAGGGAGAGAGAGAGAGAGAGAGAGACTAGAAGGGAGGAGAGCCAGAATAGGGCAGGGAGGAGAGGGAACTGAGGGACAGGGAGAAGATGGGAGGGGAGAGACAGAGGGGAGGGCACTGCTAGGCAGAGAGAGACACAGAGGGGAGGGCACTGCTAGGCAGAGAGAGGCAGGGAGAGACACATAGAGGGGACGGCACTGCTAGGCAGAGAGAGGCAGGGAGAGACACATAGAGGGGAGGGCACTGCTAGGCAGGGAGAGGCAGGGAGAGACACATAGAGGGGAGGGCACTGCTAGGCAGAGAGAGGCAGGGATAGAGACACAGAGGGGAGGGCACTGCTAGACAGAGAGAGGCAGGGATAGAGACACAGAGGGGAGGGCACTGCTAGGCAGAGAGAGGCAGGGATAGAGACACAGAGGGGAGGGCACTGCTAGGCAGAGAGAGGCAGGGAGAGACACATAGAGGGGAGGGCACTGCTAGGCAGAGAGAGGCAGGGATAGAGACACATAGAGGGGAGGGCACTGCTAGGCAGAGAGAGGCAGGGAGAGACACAGAGGGGAGGGCACTTCTAGGCAGAGAGAGGCAGGGAGACTGGAGGGGAGGGGGAGGGAGAGACACATAGAGGGGAGGGCACTGCTAGGCAGAAAGAGGCAGGGAGACTGGAGGGGAGGGCACTGCTAGGCAGAGAGAGGTAGGGAGAGACACAGAGGGGAGGCCACTGCTAGGCAGAGAGAGGCAGGGAGAGACACAGAGGGTAGGGCACTGCTAGGCAGAGAGAGGCAGGGAGAGACACAGAGGGGAGGGCACTGCTAGGCAGAGAGAGGCAGGGAGAGACACAGAGGGAAGGGCACTGCTAGGCAGAGAGAGGCAGGGAGACTGGAGGGGGAGGGCACTGCTAGGCAGAGAGAGGCAGGGAGACTGGAGGGGAGGGGGAGGGAGGAGGGCACTGTTAGGCAGAGAGAGACAGGGAGAAGAGGGGAGGGGGAGGGAGGAGGGCACTGCTAGGCAGAGAGCGACAGGGAGAAGAGGGGGGAGGGCACTGCTAGGCAGAGAGAGACAGGGAGAAGGGAGAGGGAGGAGGGCACTGCTAGGCAGAGAGAGACAGGGAGACTGGAGGGAAGGGAGAGGGAGGAAGGCACTGCTAGGCAGAGAGAGGCAGGGATAGAGACACAGAGGGGAAGGGAGAGGGAGGAAGGCACTGCTAGGCAGAGAGAGACAGGGAGACTGGAGGGGAGGGAGAGGGAGGAGGGCACTGCTAGGCAGAGAGCGACAGGGGAAGAGGGGGGCACTGCTAGGCAGAGAGCGACAGGGAGACTGGAGGGGAAGGGAAGGGAGGAAGGCACTGCTAGGCAGAGAGGCAGGGATAGAGACACAGAGGGGAAGGGAGAGGGAGGAAGGCACTGCTAGGCAGAGAGAGACAGGGAGACTGGAGGGGAGGGAGAGGGAGGAGGGCACTGCTAGGCAGAGAGAGACAGGGAGACTGGAGGGGAGGGAGAGGGAGGAGGGCACTCCTCCAAAGAACAGGACACACCCCTTGTCCTTGCTCTCATTAAGGAAGGAGGCTAAGAGACTTCTACTGGGACTTGTTAACCCTTCCTTTATACTCCAACATAATCACATTTGAAGAATTTATGACACTTTAAACCTCCACAGGTGCCTATAAATACATTCAGTATAAAGAGACGGTGTATATGTCAAGGTTACCTAGGGCTGGGTGATATGGACAAAATATCACATATAATTTGTCAACTTTTTGACAGTGTGGTGGTATTTAACTGTATTCGCTGTTTTTGAATGATGCTTTATGTGTAGTAATAATATGAGTAGCAAGTCCACAACAAATACCCACAAATCTAAGGAATGGAATTAAGAATATATAAATATATGTGCGAGCAATGTTACAGCAGCATAGTAGCATAGAGTAATGTATAGTCTAAGATACAGTAGAATAGTATAGAATACAGTATATACATATGAGATGAGTAATGTATAGACTAAGATACAGTAGAATAGTATAGAATACAGTATATACATATGAGATGAGTAATGCAAGATATGTAAACATTATTAAAGTGACTAGTGATCCATTTATTAAAGTGGCCAGTGATTTCAGGTCTGTATGTAGGCAGCAGCCTCTCAATGTTAGTGGTGGCTGTTTAACAGTTTGATGGCCTTGAGATAGAAGCTGTTTTTCAGTCTCTCGGTCCCTGCTTTGATGCACCTGTACTGACCTCGCCTTCTGGATGATAGCATGGTGAACAGGCAGTGGCTCGGGTGGTTGTTGTCCTTGATGATCTTTTTGGCCTTCCTGTGACATCGGGTGCTGCAGGTGTCCTGGAGGGCAGGTAGTTTGCTCCCATTGATGCGTTGTGCAGACCTCACTACCCTCTGGAGAGCCCTGCGGTTGTGGGCGGTGCAGTTGCCATACCAGGCGGTGATACAGCCCGACAGGATGCTCTCAATTGTGCATCTGTAAAAGTTTGTGAGGGTTTTAGGTGACACGCCTCATTTCTTCAGCCTCCTGAGGCACTGTTGTGCATTCTTCACCACACTGTCTGAATGGATTAACCATTTCAGTTTGTCAGTGATATGTACGCCAAGCAACTTTCCACCTTCTCCACTGCTGTCCCTTCGATGTGGATAGGGGGGTGCTCCCTCTGCTGTTTCCTGAAGTCCACAATCATCTCCTATGTTGCTTGACTTTGAGTGTGAGGTTATTTTCCTGACACCACACTCCGAGTGCCCTCACCTCCTCCTTGTAGGCTGTCTCGTCATTGTTGGTAATCAAGTCTACTACTGTTGTGACGTCTGCATGGCCACCCAGTGATGGGTGAACAGGGAGTACAGGAGGGGGCTGAGCACGCACCCTTGTGGGGCCCCAGCGTTGAGGATCAGGGGAGTGGAGGTGTTGTTTCCTACCTTCACCACCTGGGGGCAGCCCTCTTCTAACCCCTGACCCCTACATACTGGAGAACAGAGCTGTCCAGCCCAGTTCTAACCCTGACCCCTGACCCCTACATACTGGAGAACGGAGCTGTCCAGCCCTGTTATAACCCTGACCCCTGACCCCTACATACTGGAAAACGGAGCTGTCCAGCCCTGTTATAACCCTGACCCCTACATACTGGAGAACAATGTAGCTATTCTACAGCTACACAATCAGACAGGCTACATGACAACAGCGCTTTATATAGCGTTTGTGTGTGTGTGTGTGTACACCAAGTATGTCCCTGTGTGAACAGAGCAGATCAGAGAGAGATGTGTTTTAACATTATTGATCTACTGTTAACTGAACTGTCAAAATAACATCAACTCAACAGGAACACACCACCATACTACACTTTAACCACACCACCACCCTTCTACACTTTAACCACATCACCCTTATACACATTAACCACACCACCACCCTTCTACACTTTAATCACACCACCACCCTTCTACACTTTAATCACACCACCACCCTTCTACACTTTAACCACACCACCACCCTTCTACACTTTAACCACACCACCACCCTTCTACACTTTAATCACACCACTACCCTTCTACACTTTAATGACACCACCACCCTTCTACACTTTTATGACACCACCACCCTTCTACACTTTAACCACACCACCACCCTTCTACACTTTAATCACACCACTACCCTTCTACACTTTAATCACACCACCACCCTTCTACACTTTAATCACACCACCACCCTTCTACACTTTAATCACACCACCACCCTTCTACACTTTAATCACACCACCACCCTTCTACACTTTAATCACACCACCACCCTTCTACACTTTAATCACATCACCCTTCTACACTTTAACCACACCACCACTCTTCTGTCACGCCCTGACCCTTCTACACTTTAACCACACGGCCACTCTTCTGTCACGCCCTGACCCTTCTATACTTTAACCACACCACCCTGCAACGCCTGAGAGAGGCGAGCTTAGAGATGATTTATCACTCTGAGGGTCCCAGACAACATCCCTCATCCCTCTTCCTCTATGACACACATACTAGGACTAAAACCCACACAGAGAGACAGACCACTATCATCCTGAAACCCCCTCAGCCCGAGCCGCACACATTACAGGTAGCAGAGTACACTCTGTGACGGTGTGTGTGTGTGACGCGTCGTCAGGGCCAGCGTACCTTAGTCTTCCCCAGCTGCCAGTCTCTCTTGGCAGGGTCGTATGACATCAGCAGCTCTGTACACCTCCCTCTCGGGTCATCGGTCGGGCGGTTGTCTTTCATCATGTACCTGCACAGAGAACACAGACACAGATCAGGCCAGAGAACAAACACACACATATCCCAGCTAGCATATTTGGTTCCACGGAAGTTGTGGGAACGTATGTTTTTTGTTTCACATTGGGTTGTGGGAATGGAGCCATAAGTTTCCTGACCGGTAAAACTGAAAGTGAAAGGTTGCCTGTTCTGGGAACGTTTATTTATACGTTGCAGGGAGGTTCTGAGGGGTTCTACTCTGGTTCCTTGAATGTTTTCCAGGGAGGTTCTGAGGGGTTCTACTCTGGTTCCTTGAATGTTTTCCAGGGAGGTTCTGAGGGGTTCTACTCTGGTTCCTTGAATGTTTTCCAGGGAGGTTCTGAGGGGTTCTACTCTGGTTCCTTGAATGTTTTCCAGGGAGGTTCTGAGGGGTTCTACTCTGGTTCCTTGAATGTTTTCCAGGGAGGTTCTGAGGGGTTCTACTCTGGTTCCTTGAATGTTTTCCAGGGAGGTTCTGAGGGGTTCTACTCTGGTTCCTTGAATGTTTTCCAGGGAGGTTCTGAGGGGTACTACTCTGGTTCCTTGAATGTTTTCCAGGGAGGTTCTGAGGGGTTCTACTCTGGTTCCTTGAATGTTTTCCTGGCAGGTTTTATTAACGCTCTGAGAATGGAAATGACAGGTTACTTATGCGTAGATATTGTATTCTAGTCATGGTTCATCCTGTGGATAATGGTGCCGGAGGAGGTGGCTGCTGTTTTACGATCCCCTAACCAATTGTGTGTGTTTTTTGCGTTATTTGTAACTTATTGTACATAATGTTACTGCCACCGTGTCTTATGACCGAAAAGAGCTTCTAGATATCAGGACAGCGATTTCACACTCTGACTTTTTCTTTAACAAGTCCGGACGGAAAGGATTTACTTAAGATGCCCGATAAGGGACCGGATCCCCGTCATTCGCAGGAGAAAGAGACGGAGATATCGGGGACGAAGGTCTGGGTGCCTTGTAAGGATCTGAAACGAGCGGGTAATCTGCCTTTACCATCGGTCCTATTAGCCAACGTACAATCAATGGAAAATAAAATAGACGAACTACGATCGCGTATACACTACCATTCAAAAGTTTGGAGTCACTTAAAAATGTCCTTGTTTTTTAAAGAAAATAACATTTTTTGTCCATTAAAATAACATCAAATTGATCCGAAATACAGTTTAGACATTGTTAATGTTGTAGATGACTACTGTAGCTGGAAACGGCTGATTTTTAATGGAATATCTACATAGGTGAACAGAGGCCCATTATCAGCAACCATCACTCCTGTGTTCCAATGGCATGTTGTGTTAGCTAATCCAAGTTTCGCATTTTAAAAGGCTAATTGATCATTAGAAAACCCTTTTGCAATTATTATGTTAGCACAGCTGAAAACTGCTGTTCTGATTAAAGAAGCAATTAAACTGGCCTTCTTTAGACTAGTTGAGTATCTGTATTACTTTAGTAATGTTAACATACTGCTTTACTCATCTCATATGTATATACTGTATTCTATTCTACGGTATTTAGTCTATGCTTTACTCATCTCATATGTATATACTGTATTCTACTGTATTTTAGTCTATGCTTTACTCATCTCATATGTATATACTGTATTCTACTCTACGGTATTTAGTCTATGCTTTACTCATCTCATATGTATATACTGTATTCTACTCTACGGTATTTTAGTCAATGCCACTCCGACATGCTCAATCTAATATTTATATATTTCTTAATTCCATCCTTTACTTTTAGATTTGTGTGTATTGTTGTGAATTGTTAGATAGCTAGAAACACAAGCATTTTGCTACACCTGCAATAACATCTGCTAACCATGTGTATGTGACCAATAACATCTGTTGAGTAAAGCATAGACTAAATACCGTAGAGTAGAATACAGTATATACATATGAGATGAGTAAAGCTACTCATCTCATATGTATATACTGTATTCTACTCTACGGTATTTAGTCTATGCTTTACTCATCTCATATGTATATACTGTATTCTATTCTACTGTATTTTAGTCTATGCTTTACTCTTCTCATATGTATATACTGTATTCTATTCTACTGTATTTTAGTCTATGCTTTACTCTTCTCATATGTATATACTGTATTCTATTCTACTGTATTTTAGTCAATGCCACTCCGACATGCTCAATCTAATATTTATATATTTCTTAATTCCATCCTTTACTTTTAGATTTGTGTGTATTGTTGTGAATTGTTAGATAGCTAGAAACACAAGCATTTTGCTACACCTGCAATAACATCTGCTAACCATGTGTATGTGACCAATAACATCTGTTAAATATGTGTATGGACCAATAACATCTGTTAAATATGTGTATGGACCAATAACATATGTTAAATATGGACCAATAACATCTGATAAATATGGACCAATAACATCTGTTAAATATGGACCAATAACATCTGTTAAATATGGACCAATAACATCTGTTAAATATGTGTATGGACCAATAACATCTGTTAAATATGTGTATGGACCAATAACATATGTTAAATATGGACCAATAACACCTGTTAAATATGGACCAATAACATCTGTTAAATATGGACCAATAACATCTGTTAAATATGGACCAATAACATCTGTTAAATATGGACCAATAACATCTGTTAAATATGGACCAATAACATCTGTTAAATATGGACCAATAACATCTGTTAAATATGGACCAATAACATCTGTTAAATATGGACCAATAACATCTGTTAAATATGGACCAATAACATCTGTTAAATATGGACCAATAACATCTGTTAAACATGGACCAATAACATCTGATAAATATGGACCAATAACATCTGATAAATATGGACCAATAACATATGTTAAATATGGACCAATAACATCTGTTAAATATGGACCAATAACATATGTTAAATATGTGTATGGACCAATAACACCTGTTAAATATGGACCAATAACATCTGTTAAATATGGACCAATAACATCTGTTAAATATGGACCAATAACATCTGTTAAATATGGACCAATAACATCTGTTAAATATGGACCAATAACATCTGTTAAATATGTGTATGGACCAATAACATCTGTTAAATATGTGTATGGACCAATAACATCTGTTAAATATGTCTACGTGACCAATAAAATGTGATTTGATCAGTCAAATCAAATCAAATCAAATTTTATTTGTCACATACACATGGTTAGCAGATGTTAATGCGAGTGTAGCGAAATGCTTGTGCTTCTAGTTCCGACAATGCAGTAATAACGAGCAAGTAATCTAACTAACAATTCCAAAAAAAACTACTGTCATACACAGTGTAAGGGGATAAAGAATATGTACATAAGGATATATGAATGGGTGATGGTACAGAGCAGCATAGGCAAGATACAGTAGATGATATCGAGTACAGTATATACATATGAGATAAGTATGTAAACCAAGTGGCATAGTTAAAGTGGCTAGTGATACATGTATTACATAAGGATGCAGTCGATGATATAGAGTACAGTATCAACGTATGCATATGAGATGAACAATGTAGGGTAAGTAACATTATATAAGGTAGCATTGTTTAAAGTGGCTAGTGATATATTTACATCATTTCCCATCAATTCCCATGATTAAAGTGGCTGGAGTAGAGTCAGTGTCATTGACAGTGTGTTGGCAGTAGCCACTCAATGTTAGTGGTGGCTGTTTAACAGTCAGCACACATTTTGATTCTAATGACAAATAGACAATGTCATTGAAAGAGGAGGGAGCCGACAATCAATGGATAAGGCTGTAAAGTTGCTAAGCAAGCCAGATTGACTAGCGTACGGAGTAATGTTATCTAGCTACTGTACGTTGCTAAGCAAGCCAGATTGACTAGCGTACGGAGTAATGTTATCTAGCTACTGTAACGTTGCTAAACAAGCCAGATTGACTAGCGTACGGAGTAATGTTATCTAGCTACTGTACGTTGCTAAGCAAGCCAGATTGACTAGCGTACGGAGTAATGTTATCTAGCTACTGTAACGTTGCTAAACAAGCCAGATTGACTAGCGTACGGAGTAATGTTATCTAGCTACTGTAACGTTGCTAAGCAAGCCAGATTGACTAGCGTACGGAGTAATGTTATCTAGCTACTGTAACGTTGCTAAGCAAGCCATATTGACTAGCGTACGGAGTAATGTTATCTAGCTACTGTAACGTTGCTAAACAAGCCAGATTGACTAGTGTACAGTAGCTAGATAATGTTATCTAGCTACTGTAACGTTGCTAAGCAAGCCAGATTGACTAGCGTACAGAGTAATGTTATCTAGCTACTGTAACGTTGCTAAGCAAGCCAGATTGACTAGCGTACGGAGTAATGTTGCTAAACAAGCCAGATTGACTAGCGTACGGAGTAATGTTATCTAGCTACTGTAACGTTGCTAAACAAGCCAGATTGACTAGCGTACGGAGTAATGTTATCTAGCTACTGTAACGTTGCTAAACAAGCCAGATTGACTAGCGTACGGAGTAATGTTATCTAGCTACTGTAACGTTGCTAAGCAAGCCAGATTGACTAGCGTACGGAGTAATGTTATCTAGCTACTGTAACGTTGCTAAACAAGCCAGATTGACTAGTGTACAGTAGCTAGATAATGTTATCTAGCTACTGTAACGTTGCTAAGCAAGCCAGTTTGACTAGCGTACGGAGTAACGTTATCTAGCTACTGTAACGTTGCTAAGCAAGCCAGATTGACTAGCGTACGGAGTAATGTTATCTAGCTACTGTAACGTTGCTAAACAAGCCAGATTGACTAGCGTACGGAGTAACGTTTGCTAACATTAATGTTAGATGAGCAAAGCCCATTGCATGTATTATACTTTATCAGCGAGGCAGTTTCCCAAAGTTTGGTGTTGACTATGAATTTTACTAAGCTAGCTAGCTAGCTGTGCTTTGTGGAAGAATATGGGCGATATTGTCAACATTGAGTCGGTGCTCCATACAGCTAATGTTACAGCCTTGTTACTAGCAGAGCACAAACAAATAAGCACAAATGAGATAGTGAACGTCCTTGGCTGCTATTGTCATTTAGATTACATGCAAGTATCAAGGCCAACAGTTTACACAGATGACTTCAGCCATGTGAAAGACCTTCCACAGCAAAATATAGCTAGCTTCCTTTGCTTGTAGCTTGCCTCTCATCTGACTGGTTTTAGCTAGCTATTAGCGCTGTTGCTGTTGCTGTTGCTGCACAACCCAAGTGATTTGGTCCAGTATTAGAGCTCTGAGATTCGGCTGAAAAGCAGCACGTCGTTGGATCTTAACGGACAGAAATTAGCATGTGAGAGTGATAAATTATACATTTAATAAAAGCCGTTGCACCTACAAACTTAGTCAATCAGACAGTTTTTAAGTCCAATGGTCACTTTATGTACACTATAGAAACTCCAAAACCAAAATATACAATATCATAAAGTGGGTACAAAACCGGTCGCAGAACAACACTAACTAGAACTACCAGAACATAACTACACATCACATACAATCACCGACAAGGACACAAGGGGAAACAGAGGGTTAAATACACAACATGTAATTGATGGGATTGGAACCAGGTGTGAAGGAAGACAAGACAAAACCAATGGAAAATTACAAATGGATCAGCGATGGCTAGAAGGTCGGTGACGTCGACCGCCGAACAAGGAGAGGGCCCAACTTCGGAATTCGCAACTTCGCAACTTTTGAATTATGTGTGTTATGTTATTGTATATTACTGTACTGTTGGAGCTAGAAACATAAGCATTCCACTGCGCCCGCGATAACATATTCAAATCTGTGGATGCGACCAATACACTTTGTAAGAGCCATTTTGTAAGAGCTAATAGTTTTACAGTCTATTGATAGTAATACATATGTTATTTTACACCCAGAAGACAGTATGGTACAGTGTCAGCGTGTAGGCCCAAGATACTGTAGTGTCAGTGTGTAGGCCCAAGATACTGTAGTGTCAGTGTGTAGGCCCAAGATACTGTAGTGTCAGTGTGTAGGCCCAAGATACTGTAGTGTCAGTGTGTAGGCCTAAAATACTGTAGTGTCAGTGTGTAGGCCCAAGATACTGTAGTGTCAGTGTGTAGGCCCAAGATACTGTAGTGTCAGTGTGTAGGCCCAAGATACTGTAGTGTCAGTGTGTAGGCCCAAGATACTGTAGTGTCAGTGTGTAGGCCCAAGATACTGTAGTGTCAGTGTGTAGGCCCAAGATACTGTAGTGTCAGTGTGTAGGCCCAAGATACTGTAGTGTCAGTGTGTAGGCCCAAGATACTGTAGTGTCAGTGTGTAGGCCCAAGATACTGTAGTGTCAGTGTGTAGGCCCAAGATACTATAGTGTCAGTGTGTAGGCCCAAGATACTGTCGTGTCAGTGTGTAGGCCCAAGATACTGTCGTGTCAGTGTGTAGGCCCAAGATACTGTCGTGTCAGTGTGTAGGCCCAAGATACTGTCGTGTCAGTGTGCAGGCCCAAGATACTGTATGTTTTCTGTATCTTCTAGTTATTACTGTCTGTAGGCTGACCTGCTGTAGAAGTCTGTAAAGGTCCTGCGGACAGGGAACCCAGCCCTGCGGATCTTCACGGTCTCCAACATCCCAGAATACCTCAGCTGGTTCAGGACCACTTCTGGGTCAAACATGTTGGCGTTCTGAGAAGTAAAAAAACAACAACGACATGTGTCAGGTGACATAAGCAGGCTGTCAGCAAGGTAACACGACAAAATGCTGACTACACTGGTACTCATTTATACCAGCTGCCAGCACCTTATGATGTTAGCACCACTTGTAGCTTCAATGAAGAGGGATTGGTAGAGGACAAGGGAGGGGACAAGGAAGAGGGATTGGTAGAAGACAAGGGAGGGGACAAGGAAGAGGGATTGGTTAAAGACAAGGGAACGGACAAGGAAGAGGGATTGGTAGAGGACAAGGGCGGGGACAAGGAAGAGGGATTGCTACCATGCTAGGGACAGGGACAGGGACAGGGACAAGGAAGAGGTATTGCTGCCATGCTAGGGACAGGGACAGGGACAAGGAAGAGGGATTGCTGCCATGCTAGGGACAGGGACAGGGACAAGGAAGAGGGATTGCTGCCATGCTAGGGACAGGGACAGGGACAAGGAAGAGGGATTGCTGCCATGCTAGGGACAGGGACAAGGAAGACGGATTGCTACCATGCTAGGGACAGGGACAGGGACAGGGACAAGGAAGAGGGATTGCTGCCATGCCAGGGACAGGGACAAGGAAGAGGGATTGCTGCCATGCCAGGGACAGGGACAAGGACAAGGGAGAGGGATTGCTGCCATGCCAGGGACAGGGACAAGGAAGAGGGATTGCTGCCATGCCAGGGACAGGGACAGGGACAAGGAAGAGGGATTGCTGCCATGCTAGGGACAGGGACAAGGAAGAGGGATTGCTGCCATGCCAGGGACAGGGGACAAGGTGAGACATGGTAGTGATTGGCACTGGGGACTCTGTGAGAACATGTGCCTCTGAAACAGTAACCTTCTGTAACCCAAACCTCTCAGAGGACAATGAGAACAGTGATCATGCCTTGTTAACCATGAACACCCTGTGCCAGTTCCAGAAGGAGATTCATCTATTGGCAACGCACTTCATCATGTGTTAAATGTCAATAGGAAAGTTGTCTTGTTTTCCACTGCGGAGACATAGTGGAACCAGTTCTACAGCCCCTCGCTGACCTCTCTTCTCTCCCTCCACAGCAGCAGTCAGCAGGTCAGTAGTGCAACAATGGCCCACACACAACCAACTGCAGCTGCGGCGGGTCAACCCTAACCCCTCACCTCTGACCTGGGCTGGAAGAATGTTCTGGCAGAGGGGCGTTGTTACAGAGGCACAAAGAGAGCCCTCACGGACCCATGGAAGTGCCCGAAACACTCAACACACTCAGAGCCCTCATGGACCCATGGAAGGCCCCGGAACACTCAACACACTCAGAGCCCTCATGGACCCATGGAAGGCCCTGGAAGCTCTATTCAATCAGCCGACATCCGCATAGAGGTTGTTTTGGCGTGTCAGAGGTGGAACTGAGTTATAGCTGTCTGATCTACAAGTGGCTCCTGGCATTATACCTAAAGCAGACATTGCCATTCTATACAGTGCCTTTGGAAAGTATTCAGACCCCTTGACATTTTCCATATTTTGTTACGTTACAGACTTATTCTAAAATGGATTAAATGAAATGGTCAGCAATCTACACACAATACCCCGTAATGAAAAAGAAAAAAATGTTTTTGAGAAATTTTAGCAAATGTATCAAAAATAAAAAACAGAAATACCTTATTTACATAATTATTCAGACCCTTTGCTATGAGGCTCAAAATTGAGCTCAGGTACATCCTGTTTCCATTGATCATCCTTGAGATGTTTCTACAACTTGATTGGAGTCCACCTGTGGTAAATTCAATTGATTGGACATGATTTGGAAAGACATACACCTGTCTTTACAAGGTCCCACAGTTGACAGTGCATGTCTGAGCAAAAACCAAGCCATGAGGTCAAAAGATTTGTCCGTATAGCTCCGAGACAGGATTGTGTCGAGGCACAGATATGGGGAAAGTTACCAAAACATTTCTGCAGCATTGAAGGTCCCCAAGAACCCAGTGGCCTCCATCATTCTTAAATGGAAGAAGTTTGGAACCACCAAGATCCTTCCTAGAGCTGGCTGCCCGGCGAAACTGAGCAATCGGGGAGAAGGGCCTTGGTCAGGGAGGTGACTAACAACCCAATGGTCACTCTGACAGAGCTCTAGAGTTCCTCTGTGGAGATGGGAGAACCTTCCAGAAAGACAACCATCTCTGCAGCACCCCACCAATCAGGCCTTTATGGTAGAGTGGCCAGATGGAAGCCACTCCTCAGTAAAAGGTACATGACAGCCCGCTTGGAGTTTGCCAAAAGGCACCTACCGATCCAATCAAATCAAATGTATTTATATAGCCCTTCTTATATCAGCCCTAGATCCTCTGGTCTGATGAAACCAAGATTGAACTCTTTGGCCTGAATGCCAAGCGTCACGTCTGGAGGAAACCTGGCATCATCCTTACGGTGAAGCATGGTGGTGGCAGCATCATGTTGTGGGTATGTTTGTCAGCAGCAGGGACTGGGAGACTAGTCAGGATCGAGGCAAAGATGAATGGAGCAAAGTACGGAGCGATCCTTGATGAAAACCTTCTCCAGAGTGCTAAGAACCTCAAACTGGGGCGAAGGTTTACCTTCCAACAGGACAACGACCTTGTTCATGTTGTGGTGAGTACTGAATGACCCACCTTGTCCACGTTGGGGTGAGTACTGAATGACCCACCTTGTTCATGTTGGGGTGAGTACTGAATGACCCACCTTGTTCATGTTGGGGTGAGTACTGAATGACCCACCTTGTTCATGTTGGGGTGAGTACTGAATGACCCACCTTGTTCATGTTGTGGGTGAGTACTGAATGACCCACCTTGTTCACGTTCAACACTGAATGACCCAACTTGTTCATGTTGGGGTGAATACTGAATGACCCACCTTGTTCATGTTGGGGTGAGTACTGAATGACCCACCTTGTTCATGTTGGGGTGAATACTGAATGACCCACCTTGTTCATGTTGGGGTGAATACTGAATGACCCACCTTGTTCATGTTGGGGTGAGTACTGAATGACCCACCTTGTCCACGTTGGGGTGAGTACTGAATGACCCACCTTGTTCATGTTGTGGTGAGTACTGAATGACCCACCTTGTCCATGTTGGGGTGAGTTCTGAATGACCCACCTTGTTCATGTTGTGGTGAGTACTGAATGACCCACCTTGTTCATGTTGGGGTGAATACTGAATGACCCACCTTGTTCATGTTGGGGTGAGTACTGAATGACCCACCTTGTCCACGTTGGGGTGAGTACTGAATGACCCACCTTGTTCATGTTGTGGTGAGTACTGAATGACCCACCTTGTCCATGTTGGGGTGAGTACTGAATGACCCACCTTGTTCATGTTGTGGTGAGTACTGAATGACCCACCTTGTTCATGTTGGGGTGAGTACTGAATGACCCACCTTGTTCATGTTGGGGTGAGTACTGAATGACCCACCTTGTTCATGTTGGGGTGAATACTGAATGACCCACCTTGTTCATGTTGGGGTGAGTTCTGAATGACCCACCTTGTTCATGTTGTGGTGAGTACTGAATGACCCACCTTGTTCATGTTGTGGTGAATACTGAATGACCCACCTTGTTCATGTTGTGGTGAATACTGAATGACCCACCTTGTTCATGTTGGGTTTGATGCAGCGCACAAAGAAAGGGTTGGAGGCACTCAGAGTGTTCATCAAGGAATGGAGAGAGTCCTGCAGAAACACAACAACACATCTAGATACGGGATCAGAAACACAACAACACATCTAGATACGGGATCAGAAACACAACAACACATCTAGATACGGGATCAGAAACACAACAACACATCTAGATACGGGATCAGAAACACAACAACACATCTAGATATGGGATCAGAAACACAACAACACATCTAGATACGGGATCAGAAACACAAGTCAAGACAATACCTATCATATAATAGTCTACTCCAGTGGAAGTCAAGACAATACCTATCATATAATAGCCAAGAGGATTCCATCAGGCTGAATAGTAAAGGATAAAGGTTCATTTAGCATGTGGGTGACTAGAGGTCATCCCTGAACTGAGAGCTGACGGTGGGTTAGGGTTAGAGGTCAGGGTCATGAATAGTGGTCCTCACCCCGAACTGAGAGCTGACGGTGGGTTAGGGTTAGAGGTCAGGGGTCATGAATAGTGGTCCTTAACCCCGAACTGAGAGCTGACGGTGGGTTTGGGTTAGAGGTCAGGGGTCATGAATAGTGGTCCTCACCCCGAACTGAGAGCTGACGGTGGGTTAGGGTTAGAGGTCAGGGGTCATGAATAGTGATCCTCACCCTGAACTGAGAGCTGACGGTGGGTTAGAGGTCAGGGGTCATGAACAGTGGTCCTCACCCTGAACTGAGAGCTGACGGTGGGTTAGGGGTCAGGGGTCATGAATAGTGGTCCTCACCCTGAAATGAGAGCTGACGGTGGGTTAGGGGTCAGGGGTCATGAATAGTGGTCCTCACCCTGAACTGAGAGCTGACGGTGGGTTAGGGTTAGAGGTCAGGGGTCATGAACAGTGGTCCTCACCCTGAACTGAGAACTGACTGTGGGTTAGGGGTCAGGGGTCATGAACAGTGGTCCTCACCCTGAACTGAGAGCTGACGGTGGGTTAGAGGTCAGGGGTCATGAACAGTGGTCCTCACCCTGAACTGAGAGCTGACGGTGGATTAGGGGTCAGGGGTCATAAATAGTGGTCCCCACCCTGAACTGAGAGCTGACGGTGGGTTAGGGTTAGAGGTCAGGGGTCATGAATAGTGGTCCTCACCCTGAACTGAGAGCTGACAGTGGGATAGGGTTAGAGGTCAGGGGTCATGTACAGTGGTCCTCACCCTGAACTGAGAGCTGACGGTGGGTTAGGGTTAGAGGTCAGGGGTCATGAATAGTGGTCCTCACCCTGAACTGAGAGCTGACAATGGGGGTTAGGGTTAGAGGTCAGGGGTCATGAACAGTGAGCCTCACCCTGAACTGAGAGCTGACGGTGGGTTTGCGTCTGGCCGTCCCCATCTTCAGGGTCTCCTCTCCGTTCCTGCTCCCGACACGCTCAAACAGGTCATAGATGAAGTCCAGCCTGAAGGACATAAACCACAGTCCTTTACATTAAACAAACAAACTCGTCAAAGGAGGAACTATATGCACAATGTCAACTGCAGAGATTATTCAACTGTTGCAAGCATTTTATGACCAGGGGAAAGGGGAGACCTAGTCAGTTGTACAACTGAATGCCTTCAACTGAAATGTGTCTTCCTCATTTAACCTGAATCAGAGAGATACGGGGATGGGGGGCTGCCTTAATCGACGTCCATGTCATCAGTACCCAGAGAGCGGTTGTTCTTAGGGACTGCCGGCTTGGGATTTGAACCAGTGACCTTTCAGTTACTGGCCCAATGCTCTTAGCCAGGCTTTCTCAAACTCAATCCTGGGCCCTCCCCTCCCCTTCGTGCAGATGTTGGTTTCTGTCCCAGCACTACACAGCTGATTCAAACAACCAAAGCTTGAGGATGAATTGGTTATTTGAAATCAGCTGTGTAGTTTTAGGGTACCCAGGGGTGGGGGAAACCCTGGTCTAGACTACCTGCTAACGGTAATAGACATTGTGTATACCTGCTGTCTTTAAGCATGTTTAAGATGTCATCTCTGAAGGTGTCTCTGTTCTTCTGCAGGATCCCTCTGACGTCATACAGGACCTGGTCAAAAGAAACAGGTAGAGGAACAGACAGACCAGAGGCATGTCGCCGTATGTTCAGTTAGTACTGTACGTTACATTAGCTGTACATGAAGAGAATGATAGCTAGCCTCCTAAAGTCTGTCAAAGCTGTGGCTGAGACTCACTGAGAGAGAAGAGATGGTGTGAACAAAGTGGAGAGGACCTGGGGGCAGTGTTAACACTGTCGGTGTTACTGAGTTACTGAGCCCTGGTCTTAACAGGAGAAGATTCCTCACTAGAGTAATGAGGGCACAGAGGGAACAGGGGGGGCAGAGGGATCACTAATCTGGAATAAGGTCTCACTAATCTGGAATAAGGTATCACTATATCTGGAATAAGGTCTCACTATATCTGGAATAAGGTCTCACTAGATCTGGAATAAGGTCTCACTAATCTGGAATAAGGTCTCACTAGATCTGGAATAAGGTCTCACTATATCTGGAATAAGGTCTCACTAGTGTGGAATAAGGTCTCACTAGTGTGGAATAAGGTCTCACTAATCTGGAATAAGGTATCACTATATCTGGAATAAGGTCTCACTATATCTGGAATAAGGTCTCACTAGATCTGGAATAAGGTCTCACTAATCTGGAATAAGGTCTCACTATATCTGGAATAAGGTCTCACTATATCTGGAATAAGGTCTCAGCATTGTATTACTATATCAAGTAATCATTATAAAACAGTTAGACTAGATATGTTATAATTTATATTGAATATACTGAAGGATGTGACTCTCTCCTCTGAAGTAGAGGCCTTCCAGATAACAGAGGAGGCAGCATGGGAGAGGGGTTCTAGGGAGAGGAGGGAGGGACCGGAATCATGGCTCCTACACTGAAGTAGGTGTCAATGAGACAAACTCCCCTTCTCACCCCGTCTCTCCCTCGTCTCCCCCTCTCCGTGCCCTGGTCAATGAAAAGGAAAGAGAATGGGAGGAAAAAGGGAGAATGGGTCCTGGCTCTTTTGACTTCTGACTCATGATTGAACAGGTGATGATGCACCCTCCCCACCCCGACCCCCTATTTTTTATTTATTTCACCTTTATTTAACCAGGTAGGCTAGTTGAGAACAAGTTCTCATTTGCAACTGCGACCTGGCCAAGATAAAGCATAGCAGTGTGAACAGACAACACAGAGTTACACATGGAGTAAACAATTAACAAGTCAATAACACAGTAGAAAAAAAGAAAAAAAGAGGAGTCTATATACAATGTGTGCAAAAGGCATGAGGAGGTAGGCGAATAATTACAATTTTGCAGATTAACACTGGAGTGATAAATGATCAGATGGTCATGTACAGGTAGAGATATTGGTGTGCAAAAGAGCAGAAAAGTAAATAAGACTCGTTAGGAACCCTGTCTCTCTCTCTGGGCCTAGTGGTCTAGCTGTAAGGGTAGACACAGGAAAACCTGGCTCCCTGTAGAGGAAAGGCTGTGCAACCACTGCACCACAGCAGAACCTGAAACAGAGCTGCATTTCCTGACAAAATGTTTAAAAAAATATAAAACAATTAGAAAGTAATTACCCCAAATTTTAAACCCTTGTTCAAAGTTTCAAAGACGAGAATAGGCTACCCGTCCTGTTGGGGGAGGACGCAGAGAGCTGTGGGTTGGCAGCGCACTACATTGCTGCCTGCCATAAGATGAGGGACAGTGTCTGACAGACCAATCAACCAGCACACGTCCTTTATGTCATCGTTACTACCTCATCCACATGTCCTCTATGTCATCGTTACTACCTCATCCACATGTCCTCTATGTCATCGTTACTACCTCATCCACATGTCCTCTATGTCATCGTTACTACCTCATCCACATGTCCTCTATGTCATCGTTACTACCTCATCCATTGGATGGTTATTTTTACCCTTGATAATTGTTGTTACTAATTGTCTGGTTGACTATTTTGATTATTAATATTTTAATTATGTTAATATTGTAAATTAATCACTAAATCTCCAAAGTACACTTTGACATTATGTACATTGTTACGTCATGCCAATAAAGTGAATTGAATTGAAAAGTGAGATTGTGAGAGAGAGACAGCGAGAGAGAAAGCGAGAGAGAGAGCGAGAGAGAGAGCGAGACAGAGAGAGCGAGACAGAGAGAGAGACAGAGAGAGAGAGCGAGACAGACAGAGCGAGACAGAGAGAGCGAGCGAGACAGAGAGAGACAAAACAAATCCAATTTTGATAATCTCCCATATCTACTGGGTGAAATTCCACAGTGTGCCATCACAGCAACAAGATTTGTGACCTGTTGCCACGAGAAAAGGGCAACCAGTGAAGAACACACACCATTGTAAATACAACCCATATTTATGCTTATTTATTTGATCTTGTGTCCTTTAACCATTTGTACATTGTTAAAACACTGTATATATATATATATACACATACAGAAGTTTCAAAACAATAAAGACATTACAAAAATGTCATTATATATATATATATATATATATATATATATATATATATATATATATATATATATATATGACATTTTGTAATGTCTTTATTGTTTTGAAACTTCTGTATGTGTAATGTTTACTGTTAATTTTTATTGTTTATTTCACTTTATATATTATCTACCTCACTTGCTTTGGCAATGTTAACACATGTTTCCCATGCCAATAAAGCCCCTTGAATTGAATTGAATTGAGAGAAAGAGAGCGAGACAGAGAGAGAGAGAGACAGAGAGAGAGAGAGGGAGAGAAATCTGATGCTCAACACGCTCTGCTCACACCTACTGTAATGGTCCAAGCCTTAAAAAAACTCAGGGGGTATGCTAATTTGTTATAGATCAGACCTAACTCACTCTGTTAAATTAGTCAAAACAGGAACATTTTACATCTGACAAGAAATTCATAAGGAAATTGTCTCAGAGAAAAATGTCCTCCTGTGTGCTACCTATATGCCCCCACTAGAATCCCCACTTTAATGAAGACAGCTTCTCCATCCTGGAGGGGGAAATCAATCATTTCCAGGCCCAGGGACATGTACTAGTCTGTGGTGACCTAAATGCCAGAACTGGACAAGAACCTGACACTGTCAGCACACAGGGGGACAAACACCTACCTGGAAGTGACAGCATTCCCTCCCAAATATGCCCCCATAGACACAACTATAACAACATAACCAACAAAAACGGGTCACAACTCCTGCAGCTCTGTCAATGGTAGGCTTCGAGGGGACTCCTATGGTAGGTACAGTGCCTTGCGAAAGTATTCGGCCCCCTTGAACTTTGAGACCTTTTGCCACATTTCAGGCTTCAAACATAAAGATATAAAACTGTATTTTTTTGTGAAGAATCAACAACAAGTGGGACACAATCATGAAGTGGAATGACATTTATTGGATATTTCAAACTTTTTTAACAAATCAAAAACTGAAAAATTGGGCGTGCAAAATTATTCAGCCCCCTTAAGTTAATACTTTGTAGCGCCACCTTTTGCTGTGATTACAGCTGTAAGTCGCTAGGGGTATGTCTCTATCAGTTTTGCACATCGAAAGACTGACATTTTTTCCCATTCCTCCTTGCAAAACAGCTCGAGCTCAGTGAGGTTGGATGGAGAGCATTTGTGAACAGCAGTTTACAGTTCTTTCCACAGATTCTCGATTGGATTCAGGTCTGGACTTTGACTTGGCCATTCTAACACCTGGATATGTTTATTTTTGAACCATTCCATTGTAGATTTTGCTTTATGTTTTGGATCATTGTCTTGTTGGAAGACAAATCTTCGTCCCAGTCTCAGGTCTTTTGCAGACTCCATCAGGTTTTCTTCAGAATGGTCCTGTATTTGGCTCCATCCATCTTCCCATCAATTTTAACCATCTTCCCTGTCCCTGCTGAAGAAAAGCAGGCCCGAACCATGATGCTGCCACCACCATGTTTGACAGTGGGGATAGTGTGTTCAGGGTGATGAGCTGTGTTGCTTTTACGCCAAACATAACGTTTTGCATTATTGCCAAAAAGTTCAATTTTGGTTTCATCTGACCAGAGCACCTTCTTCCACATGTTTGGTGTGTCTCCCAGGTGGCTTGTGGCAAACTTTAAACAACACTTTTTATGGATATCTTTAAGAAATGGCTTTCTTCTTGCCACTCTTCCATAAAGGCCAGATTTGTGCAATATACGACTGATTGTTGTCCTATGGACAGAGTCTCCCACCTCAGCTGTAGATCTCTGCAGTTCATCCAGAGTGATCATGGGCCTCTTGGCTGCATCTCTGATCAGTTTTCTCCTTGTATGAGCTGAAAGTTTAGAGGGACGGCCAGGTCTTGGTAGATTTGCAGTGGTCTGATACTCCTTCCATTTCAATATTATTGCTTGCACAGTGCTCCTTGGGATGTTTAAAGCTTGGGAAATCATTTTGTATCCAAATCTGGCTTTAAACTTCTTCACAACAGTATCTCGGACCTGCCTGGTGTGTTCCTTGTTCTTCGTGATGCTCTCTGCACTTTTAACGGACCTCTGAGACTATCACAGTGCAGGTGCATTTATACGGAGACTTGATTACACACAGGTGGATTGTATTTATCATCATTAGTCATTTAGGTCAACATTGGATCATTCAGAGATCCTCACTGAACTTCTGGAGAGAGTTTACTGCACTGAAAGTAAAGGGGCTGAATCATTTTGCACGCCCAATTTTTCAGTTTTTGATTTGTTAAAAAAGTTTGAAATATCCAATAAATGTCGTTCCACTTCATGATTGTGTCCCACTTGTTGTTGATTCTTCACAAAAAAATACAGTTTTATATCTTTATGTTTGAAGCCTGAAATGTGGCAAAAGGTCGCAAAGTTCAAAGGGGGCCGAAAAGGGGGCCGAATACTTTCGCAAGGCACTGTACACCTATAGCTCATCTCTTGGCAGTAGTACTGTAGACTACATTATCACTGACCTCAACCCAGAGTCTCTCAGAGAGTTCACAGTCAGTCCACTGACACCCCTATCACACCACAGCAAAATCACAGTCTACTTGAACAGAGCAATTCTCAAATCATGAGGCATCAAAGCCAAAGGAACTCAATAATATTAAGAAATGCTATAGATCAAATCAAATCAAATGTTATTTGTCACATACACATGGTTAGCAGATGTTAATGCGAGTGCAGCGAAATGCTTGTGCTTCTAGTTCTGACAATGCAGTAATAACCAACAAGTAATCTAGCTAACAATTCCAAAACTACTACCTTATAGACACAAGTGTAAGGGGATAAAGAATATGTACATAAAGATATATGAATGAGTGATGGTACAAAGCGGCATAGGCAAGATACAGTAGATGGTATTGAGTGCAGTATATACATATGAGATGAGTATATAAACAAAGTGGCATAGTTAAAGTGGCTAGTGATACATGTATTACATAAGGATGCAGTAGATGATATAGAGTACAGTATATACGTATACATATGAGATGAATAATGTAGGCTATGTAAACATTATATTAGGTAGCATTGTTTAAAGTGGCTAGTGATATATTTTACATCATTTACCATCAATACCCATTATTAAAGTGGCTGGAGTTGAGTCAGTGTGTTGGCAGCAGCCACTCAATGTTAGTGATGGCTGTTTAACAGTCTGATGGCCTTGAGATAGAAGCTGTTTTTCAGTCTCTCGGTCCCAGCTTTGATGCACCTGTACTGACCTCGCCTTCTGGATGATAGCGGGGTGAACAGGCAGTGGCTCGGGTGGTTGTTGTCCTTGATGATCTTTATGGCCTTCCTGTGACCTCGGGTGGTGTAGGTGTCTTGGAGGGCAGGTAGTTTGCCCCCGGTGATGCGTTGTGTAGACCTCACTACCCTCTGGAGAGCCTTACGGTTGTGGGCGGTGCAGTTGCCGTACCAGGCGGTGATACAGCCCGACAGGATGCTCTCGATTGTGCATCTGTAGAAGTTTGTGAGTGCTTTTGGTGACAAGCCGAATTTCTTCAGCCTCCTGAGGTTGAAGAGGCGCTGCTGCGCCTTCTTCACGATGCTGTCTGTGTGGGTGGACCAATTCAGTTTGTCTGTGATGTGTACGCCGAGGAACATAAAACTTACTACCCTCTCCACTACTGTTCCATCGATGTGGATAGGGGGGTGTTCCCTCTGCTGTTTCCTGAAGTCCACAATCATCTCCTTAGTTTTGTTGACGTTGAGTGTGAGGTTATTTTCCTGACACCACACTCCGAGGGCCCTCACCTCCTCCCTGTAGGCAGTCTCGTCGTTGTTGGTAATCAAGCCTACCACTGTTGTGTCGTCCGCAAACTTGATGATTGAGTTGGAGGCGTGCGTGGCCACGCAGTCGTGGGTGAACAGGGAGTACAGGAGAGGGCTCAGAACGCACCCTTGTGGGGCCCCTGTGTTGAGGTTCAGCGGGGTGGAGATGTTGTTGCCTACCCTCACCACCTGGGGGCGGCCCGTCAGGAAGTCCAGTACCCACAGGGCGGATACCACTCGATACCATCTACTGTATCTTGCCTATGCCGCTCTGTACCATCACTCATTCATATGTTTATGTAGATATTCTTCATCCCTTTACACCTGTGTGTATAAGGTAGTAGTTTTGGAATTGTTAGGTAAGATTACTCGTTGGTTATTACCGCATTGTCGGAACTAGAAACACAAGCATTTCGCTACACTCGCATTAACATCTGCTAACCATGTGTATATGACAAATACATTTGATTTGATTTGAATCAACTATTAAAGACGACCAGAACCCACTGGATTCTCCAATTACCTTGAATGAGCTACAGGACAAAATACAAACCCTCCAACCCAAAAAGGCCTGTGGTGTTGATGGTATCCTAAATTAAATGATAGAATTTAAGACAACAAATTCCAATTGGCTATCCTTCAACTCTGTAACATCATCCTCAGATCTGGCATCTTCCCCAATATTTGGAACCAAGGACTGATCACCCCAATCTATAAAAGTGGAGACAAATCTGACCCCAATAACTACCGTGGGAAATTTGTCAACAGCAACCTTGGGAAAATCCTCTGCATTATCATTAAACAGCAGACTCGTACATTTCCTCAGCGAAAACAATGTACTGAGCAAATGTCAAATTGGCATTTTACCAAATTACCGTACGACAGTGTCACGCCCTGACCTTAGTTATCTTTGTTTTGTATATTATTTTGGTTAGGTCAGGGTGTGACTAGGGTGGGTATGTTAGTTTTTGTATTGTCTAGGGCTTTTGTATATCTAGGGGTTTTTGTAAGTCTAGGTATTTGTATGTCTATGTGTAGTTCCCTGTCAGCACTCGTTTATTATAGCTTCACGGTTCGTTTTGTTGTTGTTGTTGGTCTCCTCCTTAAGACGACCATGACAGAAGAACCCACCATAAAAGGACCAAGCAGCGTGCTAAAAAGGAGTGGACATCCTGGACCTGGGAGAAAGATGAGTGGGAGACAACCTGGGAGGAGGTAGACAGGTGGTCGGTCGACCCAGGGAGAGTGCATACATACCTTGGCCTAAACATCAGCGCCACAGGTAACTTCAACAAAGCTGTGAACGAGCTGAGAGACATGAAGGGCCTTCTATGCCATCAAAAGGAACACAACATTTGACATCCCAATTAGGATTTGGCTAAAAATACTTCAATCAAATATAGAACCCATTGCCCTTTATGGTTGTGAGACCCCACCTCCCAGCAACAGAGCCCCCCACCTCCCAGCAACAGAGCCCCCCACCTCCCAGCAACAGAGCCCCCCACCTCCCAGCAACAGAGCCCCCCACCCCCAGCAACAGAGCCCCCCACCTCCCAGCAACAGAGCCCCCCACCTCCCAGCAACAGAGCCCCCCACCTCCCAGCAACAGAGCCCCCCACCTCCCAGCAACAGAGCCCCTCCACCTCCCAGCAACAGAGCCCCCCACCTCCCAGCAACAGAGCCCCCCACCTCCCAGCAACAGAGCCCACCCACCTCCCAGCAACCGAGCCCCCCGCCCAGCAACAGAGCCCACCCCCCACCTCCCAGCAACAGAGCCCCCCATCTCCCCACTATCCAAGGAGAGGAGGCCAATCTCATCCCAGACATCTCCAGCCCCTAACAACATGTCTGGGCCCAGCGGCGCTAGACCCAGACAAGCTCAGCCTGGCGGTGCCAGAGCCAACCCAGCTCAGACCAGCAGCACTAGAACCATCCCAGCTTAGCCCAGCGGCACTAGAACCAACCCAGCTTAGCCCAGCAGCACTAGAACCAACCCTGCTCAGCCAATTGGCACTAGAACCAAACCAGCTCAGCCCAGCGGTGTCAGGACCAGCCCAGCGGTGCCAGGACCAGCCCAGCTCAACCCAGCGGTGCCGGATACAGCTCAGCTCAACACAACTCTTCACAGTACTGGACTCTTAAGGGTAGGACAAATAGTGGCCAACAGGAGGGTACCCCAACCCAGACCTCCGCCTCGCTGCCATCCCACATATAGTATGTAAAGGCAGCCTCTGAGACATAAAGACCCTTCAGCCATCAGAGAGGTATGTCAACTGCTGAAGCTGATGTGCAAACTCCTAGAATAGACATAAGACAATGTGTTGGACCTTATCAGAAAACACTCTATAAGATAAAAGAGAAATGAGTTTCACATTCTGATATTACATGTACTGTAGATATAGTCATCATATATGGAAACATTTTCTTGTTGTCTATTTCTAGAATTGTTCTTTCCTGTAGAATGCACTTCCTCTTGTGTTGGGCATGGTTGGTGCTCTTAGTCAAAGTATTGTGGGAGGTCATCAACTACACACATAATACAACACACACATACCATACAGTATATCCTCAGTCTGCTGGAAAATAGAAAATAGATGTGACTAACAGAAATGGAATAATGTGTCTCTGAATAAAGGGGGAGGGTTAAAATCAAAAGTAACAGTCAGTATCTGGTGTGGCCACCAGCTGCATTAAGTACTGCAGTGCATCTCCTCCTCATGGACTGCACCAGATTAGCCAGTTCTTGCTCTGTGATGTTACCCCACTCTTCCATCAAAGCACCTGCAAGTTCTGCACATTTCTGGGGGGAATGGCCCTAGCCCTCACCCTCCGATCCAACAGGTCCCAGATGTGCTCAGTGGGATTGAGGTCCGTGCTCTTCGCTGGCTATGGCAGAACACTGACATTAATGTCTTGCAGGAAATCACACACAGAACGAGCTGTATGGCGGGTGGCATTGTCATGCTGGAGGGTCATATCAGGGTGAGCCTGCAGGAAAGGTACCACATGAGGGAGGAGGATGTCTTCCCTGTAAGGCACAGTGTTGAGATTGCCTGCAATGACAACAAGCTCAGTCCGATGATTCTGTGACACACCGCCCCAGACCATGACGGACCCTCCACCTCCAAATCGATCCCGCTCCAGAGTACAGGCCTCGGTGTAACGCTCATTCCTTCGACGATAAACGCGAATCCGACCATCACCCCTGGTGAGACAAAACCGTGACTCGTCATTGAAGAGCACTTTTTGCCAGTCCTGTCTGGTCCAGCGACAGTGGGTTTGTATCCATAGGCGATGCTGTTGCCGGTGATGTCTGGTGAGGACCTGCCTTACAACAAGCCTTCAGTCCAGTCTCTCTCAGCCTATTGTGGACAGTCTGAGCTCTGATGGAGGGATAGTGCGTTCCTGGTGTAACTCGGCAGTTGTTGTTGCCATCCTGTACCTGTCCCACAGGTGTGATGTTCGGATGTCCCGATCCTGTGCAGGTGTTGTTACATGTGGTCTGCCACTGCGAGGACGATCAGCTGTCCGTCTTGTCTCCCAGCAACATTATGTACAAAATAACTTTACAAACAATGTGAAAAAAATAATAAAATTGCACGGTTGGTTGAGAGCCAATAAAATGGCAGCCATCCTCTCCAGCGCCATTACAGTCAAGGTTTTTAATTTTTAAATTTTAAATTTTACCTTTATTTAACCAGGCAAGTCAGTTAAGAACACATTCTTATTTTCAATGACAGCCTAGGAACAGTGGGTTAACTGCCTGTTCAGGGGCAGAATGACAGATTTGTACCTTGTCAGCTTGGGGGCTTGAACTCGCAACCTTCCAGTTACTAGTCCAACGCTCTAACCACTAGGCTACCCTGCCGCCCCATAGGTATATGATTGCCTGAGGGACATCCCATACCATTATTCCCTGAAGTATTTCCATTGAATATAACATGTAAACTTGATGTTTTTATTTATTTGCCGTTCTTTCGTTTTACTATTTAATTCAGCGTATCGCCTGAAGATTGTATACAACAGCAGGAGTGTCCTGTACCCATGTTTATATGTACTACTATTAGTACTACTGAAAATGAAGTGGATTTCATTATCCTCATTGTATTGTACTTTATTTCCTGAAATACTGTACCACTATACTGCTTTGGAAGTATCTACAAATTGTATTTCATGCCAATAAAGCAATTCAAATTTGAATTTGAGAGAAGGAGAGAGAGAGAGAAAGAGAGAGAGAGACCTTCTCAAGTGCTCAGCTCCTTGAGGGTAATTTACCTCTCCAGCATAGTGCTTGATGCCAAACTGGTGATCCGTAACTCTGGGCTTCATGTAGTAGTGGTTAGTCTAGAGAGAGACAGAGACACAGCAGGTTATAATATATATATAGAGAGAGAGAATTCTATGGGAGATGGGTGGGGGGGCTTCATGTAGTAGTGGTTAGTCCGGAGAGAGACAGAGACACAGCAGGTTATAATATATATAGAGAGAGAGGATTCCATGGGAGACGGGTGGGGGGCTTCATGTAGTACTAGTTAGTCTGGAGAGAGAGACAGTCAGAGACACCAACATTACACTGGACACTCGGTAAGGAACTACATGTTCAGAACTCATCAGCTGATTTGAGCTGACGGAGCTGACTTAGGCTAATGCAATGAGTAATGTTGTGACCATTGTATCTGAAAGAGTGCCGAAGCCACACACAGAAACTGTAACAAAATAAAAAGATCCAATCTGTAGTAGGAGGCATGGAGGTCAGTTCAGTTGTGGTTTTCTGTTGTGCATTTCTTCAGTTTCCACTGGACTGTCTGGACTGAAAGGACAGAGAGCTGAGAGGGAAGAGAGGACTGAGAGGAAAGAGAGGGCTGAGAGGGAAGAGAGGACAGAGAAGGCTGTGAGGGAAGAGAGGACTGAGAAGGCTGAGAGGGAAGAGAGGACTGAGAAGGCTGAGAGGGAAGAGAGGACTGAGAGGGAAGAGAGGACTGAGAGGGAAGAGAGGACTGAGAGGGAAGTGAGGGAAGAGAGAGAAGAGAGGACTGAGAAGGCTGAGAGGGAAGAGAGGGCTGAGAGGGAAGAGAGGGAAGAGAGAAGTGAGGGCTGAGAGGGAAGAGAGAGAAGAGAGGACTGAGAAGGCTGAGAGGGAAGAGCGGACTGAGAAGGCTGAGAGGGAAGAGAGGACTGAGAGGGAAGAGAGGACTGAGAAGGCTGTGAGGGAAGTGAGGGAAGAGAGAGAAGAGAGGGCTGAGAGGGAAGAGAGGGAGAGGACTGAGAGGGCTGAGAGGGAGGGGGAAGAGAGAGAAGAGAGACTGAGAAGGCTGAGAGGGAAGTGAGGGAAGAGAGAGAAGAGAGGACTGAGAAGGCTGAGAGGGAAGAGAGGGCTGAGAGGGAAGAGAGGGAAGAGAGGACTGAGAGAGAAGTGAGGGCTGAGAGGGAAGAGAGGGAAAAGAGAGAAGAGAGGACTGAGAAGGCTGAGAGGGAAGAGAGGGCTGAGAGGGAAGAGAGGGAAGAGAGGGAAGAGAGGACTGAGAGAGAAGTGAGGGAAGAGAGAGAAGAGAGGGAAGAGAGGACTGAGAGAACTGAGAGGACTGAAATGGCTGAGAGATCTGAGAGGACTGAGAGGGAAGAGAGGGCTGAGAGGTCTGAGAGGACTGAGGGGGAAGAGAGGACAGAGAGGACTGAGAGGGCTGAGAGGGAAGAGAGGTCTGAGATGTCTGAGAGGGAAGAGAGGGCTGAGAGGGCTGAGAGGACTGATAGGGAAGAGAGGACAGAGAGGACAGAGAGGACTGAGAGGGCAGAGAGGACTAAGAGGACAGAGAGGACTGAGAGGGCTGAGATGACAGATGACTTAGAGGACTGAGAGGACTGAGGGTTCTGAGATGACAGAGAGGACTGAGAGGGCTGAGAGGACTGAGAGGACTGAGAGGACAGAGAGGGCTGAGAGGACAGAGAGGACTGAGAGGACAGAGAGGACTGAGAGGACAGAAAGGACAGAGAGGACTGAGGGGGCTGAGATGACAGAGAGGACTGAGAGGACAGAAAGGACAGAGAGGACTGAGGGGGGTGAGATGACAGAGAGGACTGAGGGGGCTGAGATGACAGAGAGGACTGAGGGGGCTGAGATGACAGAGAGGACTGAGGGGGCTGAGAAGACAGAGAGGACTGAGAGGACAGAGAGGACTGAGAGGACAGAGGGGACAGAGAGGACAGAGAGGACTGAGAGGACTGAGAAGACAGAGAGGACAGAGAGGACTGAGAGGACAGAGAGACTGAGAGGACTGAGAGGACAGAGGGGACTGAGAGGACAGAGTTACTGCACTGATCTGCTCTACACCGAAGACATTATTCAGCCTGGGTCTGAGGAGAGTTTACAGTTTTTTACAATCACCTTGGCACTAATTTTAGAACATTGATGTCATTTTTCAAAACTCTAGACACAAAATGCACATTTTTGAAAACTCTAACACTTTTTCCAATTGCTTAGATACAATACACATAAAGCTAAGATCATTTGTTCGTTGAACTAAACAGAACTGCCGCTGACTGAATGTGTTAATCGCACCATTCTCTGTAAACAACTAAAGCTCTCTGCTCTATATATTGAGTTGCAGGCAGCCACATGATTCGCTGTTGGAAAGAACAGGCTATTGGCATTAACACGCAGGTGTACCTAATAAAGTAGTTGGTGAGTGTATGTATGCAGGTCCTTGTAATTGCTTTTCCAATACTGCCAACTTGTTACTGATGATTGATTTCACCTTGGGGTACGACTATGTAGTGAAATGAGTGGTATCCACCTACAACAACATAGCGATAACATAGAGCCGGCAGGTGATCCAGGTCACAATAGAGGTCAAGCAGTGGGAGGAGGAAGACGAGGAAGATGTGGTGACCAAAGGAATGGCAGGGGACGAGCACCCCTTCTGAGAGGTGGTCGTGGTCCTCGTTGGAGAGGTGTGGTAGAGGACAAGACCACGGACCAAGACAATGGAAGCAACAGCTAAGAGTGTCCAATGAAACCCAAGCAAGAGCTGTAGACCATGTCGTAAATCATGGCAAGACAATGACTGAGGCAGCTACAATGATTCAACCAAACCCCAGAAGATCAACCGTTGCTTTAATCATCAGAACTTTCCACAATGAGAGCCGGTAAGTCTTCAGCGTGCGCTAAACATCAGGCTACTCTCAACTGTCAAATGACTGTATACTGAATGGCAATGTGTACCACAGAGTAGGTGATGTGACTAAATGTGTTCTTCGTGTCATTTTCCCTGCAGAATTGAGACTAGGCCAAATAGGGGAGGCAGAGGCAAAATTCTGACTGACCAACAAGAGCGTGATGTGGTCAATTTGGTTCGGGCCAGAAATGATATTCGTTTTTCAGAAATTCGGCAGCACATCTTGGACAATGACGACAATGTTCAACAATGTGGAAGCCATGAGTTTGCTGACTATTGCCCTCACGCTGAAAAGACACCAGGGGTCTCTAAAACAGCTATAGTGTGGGCCTTCTGAAAGAAATGCAGACAGAGTGAAGCAACTGAGGGCTGAGTATGTTCAGTTTCAGGATGCCTGTTGTTAAAAATTCATTGTAATCATTAATTCTCTTTCCAAAAGGTATTTTTAGAGGGTGATGGAGCCGGATGCTGACGAAAACCATCACAAATTCCTCTTTTTGGATGAGGCAGGCTTCAACCTGGCCAAGACAAGGAGGAGTGGTCGGAATTTCATTGGCCAGAGAGCAACCATCCAAGTACCTGGGAAACGTGGGGGCAACGTGGGGCCGTGTGGTGGGACGCAGACCACGTATTGGATCATATAATGCAGCTCTCCTTGTAACCTTCCTTGATGAGATAAATCAGGTCTGTAGAGCTGATTGCTGACCTATGTCATTGTGTGGGATAATGTCAGGTTCCACCATGCTCAAATGGTGCAAGCATGGTTTCAGGCCCATCCACAATTTATCGCCCTGTACTTACCCCCATACTCTCCTTTCCTAAAACCCGATTGAGGAATTTTTCTGCACATGGAGGTGGAAGGTATATGATAGGCGCCCTCACAAACAAACCACCCTTCTTTCTCCAGGCCATGGGTGACGCATGCAATGACATCACGGCAGACCAGCGTCAGGTCTGGATTCGCCCGAAGATTCTTCCCAAGATGTTTGGCTAATGAAAACATCCATTGTGATGTGGATAAGAACCTGTGGCCAAATCCACTAGACAGAGTTGATGGAAATATAGAAGCACAGAAATCTATCTTTTGTTTAGCTTTTTACAGTAAGCCAGGTGAGGAACACTGCAGTGATGTTTTACAGTAAGCCAGGTGAGGAACACTGCAGTGATGTTTTACAGTAAGCCAGGTGAGGAACACTGCAGTGATGTTTTACAGTAAGCCAGGTAAGGAACACTGCAGTGATGTTTTACAGTAAGCCAGGTGAGGAACACTGCAGTGAT
Organism: Oncorhynchus tshawytscha; assembly: GCF_018296145.1. Classification (NCBI taxonomy): domain Eukaryota; kingdom Metazoa; phylum Chordata; class Actinopteri; order Salmoniformes; family Salmonidae; genus Oncorhynchus; species Oncorhynchus tshawytscha. The sequence continues at coordinate 80,380,596 of NC_056431.1, forward strand.
GTTTTACAGTAAGCCAGGTGAGGAACACTTCAGTGATGTTTTACAGTAAGCCAGGTGAGGAACACTGCAGTGATGTTTTACAGTAAGCCAGGTGAGGAACACTGCAGTGATGTTTTACAGTAAGCCAGGTGAGGAACACTGCAGTGATGTTTTACAGTAAGCCAGGTGAGGAACACTGCAGTGATGTTTTACAGTAAGCCAGGTGAGGAACACTGCAGTGATGTTTTACAGTAAGCCAGGTAAGGAACACTGCTGTTGACCTTTTACTGTAGTTTTTTTTTTTGTAGCTAATTATTTTTGCTTTGATTCAAATAAACTTATGTTGTGATTTTACTGTATTTCATCAATACATTTCAGATTGTGTTAAATGATTCCACTGGGTCTGTAGTATTCTCTCTACTAGTCCTTTTACAGTAATGTATTTACGTGTAGTAGCATAATGAAACATGTATCACATATTTTGTACTACAATATTTAATGATTGTGTGAACAACGACACAGTGAAACTATCGGTATATTGTGTGTGGGTGATCTAAATGAATGTTCCTATGGTATTTCATGTTAAATGAGTTATTTGAACCAATGATTCTGCAAGTGCAACGTTCCTTTAAAGATATGAATGCACAATGCAATGTTTTGATCAGAGTTTTGAAAAATGAAAATAGTGCCAAAGTAATTGTAAAAAACTGTAGCTGTCCGTGGGCTGGGCTGACTAGAGAGGAAAGCATTTCCTTTAGAGCAGAGTGTGTGTGTGTGTACGTGTGTGTACTCACAGCGTGTCTACTGTGTAGTTTCTCTAGCAGGGTGTAGTCGGTGCCTTTAGGGAAGCGACTCTCCTCGTTGATCAGAGCCAACATGCCCAGTTTCTGACGGACAAAAGGAAGGTTAGTTTCTGAGACCAGACTACTGTTCGTCAGCTTGGCACAGCTCACACATAGAGACAGAGGTGGGTGCTATGTGGCCTTGGTCAGGATAGTCAGGTAGGTGTCTTAGGAGAGGCTTGTCCTAGAGTAAGTCTTAGCGTTAGTCTGGAGGTCCCCTAGGAGAGGCTTGTCCTAGAGTAAGTCTTAGCGTTAGTCTGGAGGTCCCCTAGGAGAGGCTTGTCCTAGAGTAAGTCTTGGCGTTAGTCTGGAGGTCCCCTAGGAGAGGCTTGTCCTAGAGTAGGTCTTGGTGTTAGTCTGGGGGTCTCCTAGGAGAGGCTTGTCCTAGAGTAAGTCTTGACGTTAGTCTGGGGGTCCCCTAGGAGAGGCTTGTCCAAGAGTAAGACTTGGCGTTAGTCTGGAGGTCCCCTAGGAGAGGCTTGTCCTAGAGTAAGTCTTGGCGTTAGTCTGGGGGTCCCCGAGGAGAGGCTTGTCCTAGAGTAAGTCTTAGCGTTAGTCTGGAGGTCCCCTAGGAGAGGCTTGTCCTAGAGTAAGTCTTGGCATTAGTCTGGGGGTCCCCTAGGAGAGGCTTGTCCAAGAGTAAGTCTTGGCGTTAGTCTGGAGGTCCCCTAGGAGAGGCTTGTCCTAGAGTAAGTCTTGGCGTTAGTCTGGAGGTCCCCTAGGAGAGGCTTGTCCTAGACTAAGTCTTGGCGTTTGTCTGCTACCTACCTTCTCGATGAGGTCCAGACACTCTGCATTCTCCTTCCAGTCTATAGCTTCCCACTGGATCCCCTCTCTGAGGAAACAACACAACTCATACATGAACAGTGAGTTAGGGAGACAGTGGTTGTATTGTCCACAGGTTCATGTGATGAAATGAGCTGTGACCAGGCTGCTGTCGTCCCATTTAAAACATTTGGCAGCGTGCCTGCATATCTAGAACAACATGGTCACACCCAAAGAACCCCCAGATAGGAAACAAAATGGTGCTCTGCTGTGTCCCAAATGGCACTCAATTTCCTATAGAGTGAGAGCAGTATGGGCCCTTTGTTAAAAGTAGTGCACTACATAAGGAATAAAATGTAATTTAGGACACAACCATGCCGGGTAACCAACCTGTTGTACTCCAGCTGTTCCAGGGAGAAGATGTGTTTGTTGAAGTATTCCTGGAGCTTCTCGTTGGCGTAGTTGATGTTGAACTGTTCAAACCTGTTCACCTAGAGGATGGAAATATAAACCATAACATCACTAACAGAACCCTACTATCCTAGCCTGGTCCCAGATCTATAACAGAACCCTACTATCCTAGCCTGGTCCCAGATCTATAACAGAACCATACTATCCTAGCCTGGTCCCAGATCTACAACAGAACCCTACTATCCTAGCCTGGTCCCAGATCTATAACAGAACCATACTATCCTAGCCTGGTCCCAGATCTAAAACAGAAACATACTATCCTAGCCTGGTCCCAGATCTATAACAGAACCATACTATCCTAGCCTGGTCCCAGATCTATAACAGAACCCTACTATCCTAGCCTGGTCCCAGATCTATAACAGAACCATACTATCCTAGCCTGGTCCAGATCTATAACAGAACAATACTATCCTAGCCTGGTCCCAGATCTATAACAGAACCATACTATCCTAGCCTGGTCCCAGATCTACAACAGAACCATACTATCCTAGCCTGGTCCCAGATCTACAACAGAACCATACTATCCTAGCCTGGTCCCAGATCTATAACAGAACCATACTATCCTAGCCTGGTCCCAGATCTAAAACAGAAACATACTATCCTAGCCTGGTAACCAGATCTATAACAGAACCATACTATCCTAGCCTGGTCCCAGATCTATAACAGAACCCTACTATCCTAGCCTGGTCCCAGATCTATAACAGAACCATACTATCCTAGCCTGGTCCCAGATCTATAACAGAACCATACTATCCTAGCCTGGTCCAGATCTATAACAGAACAATACTATCCTAGCCTTGTCCCAGATCTATAACAGAACTATACTATCCTAGCCTGGTCCCAGATCTATAACAGAACCATACTATCCTAGCCTGGTCCCAGATCTATAACAGAACCATACTCTTCTAGCCTGGTCCCAGACCTGTAACAGAACCATACTATCCTAGCCTGGTCCCAGATCTACAACAGAACCATACTATCCTAGCCTGGTCCCAGATCTAAAACAGAACCATACTATCCTAGCCTGGTCCCAGATCTATAACAGAACCATACTCTTCTAGCCTGGTCCCAGACCTGTAACAGAACCATACTATCCTAGCCTGGTCCCAGATCTGTAACATCACTCAGGCTAATCCAACTCCCTTCAAATGCTGCAGGGTCTTTTACTTTAAAAACACAAAGCTACCTCAAAGTTCTCGAAGCCGAAAATGTCGAGGATGCCGATGGACTTGAAGTTGTCCTTCCCTCTGACCTTCTGGTTGATCCGTGTGATAATCCAGGAGAAAGACTGGGCGTACAACGCCATGGCAACCGAGTCCCGAGAGTCCACCGCCTATCAATCAAATAATAAGACAATGAAAGGGTTAATTCATATACAGGCCAAACCAGACGAGTCCAGCTACGTCCCAAACAGCGCCCTATTCCCCTTTAGAGTGCGTTACTTTTGACCAGAGCACTGAATATTAATCTGTCAACAGTAAGTCTCTAGGCCCAGTTAAACTACATCAACAGTGAGTCTCTAGGCCCTGTTAAACTACATCAACAGTGAGTCACAGTTAAACTACATCAACAGTGAGTCTCTAGGTCCAGTTAAACTACATCAACAGTGAGTCTCTAGGCCCAGTTAAACTACATCAACAGTGAGTCTCTAGGCCCAGTTAAACTACATCAACAGTGAGTCACAGTTAAACTACATCAACAGTGAGTCACAGTTAAACTACATCAACAGTGAGTCTCTAGGCCCAGTTAAACTACATCAACAGTGAGCCACAGTTAAACTACATCAACAGTGAGTCTCTAGGTCCTGTTAAACTACATCAACAGTGAGTCACAGTTAAACTACATCAACAGTGAGTCTCTAGGCCCTGTTAAACTACATCAACAGTGAGTCTCTAGGCCCAGTTAAACTACATCAACAGTGAGTCCCAGTTAAACTACATCAACAGTGAGTCTCTAGGCCCAGTTAAACTACATCAACAGTGAGTCCCAGTTAAACTACATCAACAGTGAGTCCCAGTTAAACTACATCAACAGTGAGTATCTAGGCCCAGTTAAACTACACCAACAGTGAATCCCAGTTAAACTACGTCAACAGTGAGTCCCAGTTAAACTACATCAACAGTGAGTCTCTAGGCCCAGTTAAACTACATCAACAGTGAGTCCCAGTTAAACTACATCAACAGTGAGTCCCAGTTAAACTACATCAACAGTGAGTCTCTAGGCCCAGTTAAACTACACCAACAGTGAATCCCAGTTAAACTACATCAACAGTGAGTCTCTAGGCCCAGTTAAACTACATCAACAGTGTGTCTCTAGGCCCAGTTAAACTACATCAACAGTGAGTCTCTAGGCCCAGTTAAACTACATCAACAGTGAATCCCAGTTAAACTACGTCAACAGTGAGTCCCAGTTAAACTACATCAACAGTGAGTCCCAGTTAAACTACATCAACATTGAGTCCCAGTTAAACTACATCAACAGTGAGTCCCAGTTAAACTACATCAACAGTGAGTCTCCAGGGCCAGTTAAACTACATCAACAGTGAATCCCAGTTAAACTACATCAACAGTGAGTCTCTAGGCCCAGTTAAACTACATCAACAGTGAGTCTCTAGGCCCAGTTAAACTACATCAACAGTGAGTCTCTAGGCCCAGTTAAACTACTAAATCAACAGTGAATCCCAGTTAAACTACATCAACAGTGAGTCTCTAGGCCCAGTTAAACTACATCAACAGTGAGTCTCTACGCCCAGTTAATATGTCAACATTGAATTTTGTATTTATTTATTTCATTTAACCTTTATTTAACTAGGCAAGTCAGTTAAGAACCACTTCCTATTTACAATGACGGACAACTGGGGCATAGTGGGTTAACTGCTGTGTTCAGGGGCAGAATGACAGATGTTTACCTTGTTAGCCCAACACTCTAACCACTAGGCTACCTGCCGTCCCTACACTCTAACCACTAGGCTACATGCCGTCCCTACTCTAACCACTAAAAGGGTGTTACGGTACAGAGTCAATGTGGAGGCTAAAGGTCCTACTCACATCGGCTGCGGAGAGCGTGATCAAACAGTCTTCCGGTACAGCTGGTGCTCTCATGCATGTTTCAGTGTTATTTGCCTCGAAGTGAGCATAGAAGTAGTTTATCTCGTCCGGTAGGCTTGTGTCACTGGACAGCTCTCGACTGTCACGTGATTGTAGCTGGTTGTAGCTTGTCCCATCAGATAGCATAGGGCTAATGTGTGCCAGGTTAACAGCTTGATGTACAAGTAACCTCCTGGACAGGATGCTAGTCTATTGCAAGGCCACAAAGTTCCAGGACTATATTTAATCTGTGGGAGTGGGAAACATGTTGAATAGAGAATAGAGCTGGACTGGTGGCTCCAGGAACTCCATCAGAGAGCAGAGGAATGGCTGTTTGTCCAGGTTATGACCAGGGATATGGGTTAGACGTCAGGATGGCTGTTTGTCCAGGTTATGACCAGGGATATGGGTTAAACGTTAGGATGGCTGTTTGTCCAGGTTATGACCAGGGATATGGGTTAGACGTTAGGCTGGCTGTTTATCCAGGTTATGACCAGGGATATGGGTTAGACGTTAGGATGGCTGTTTGTCCAGGTTATGACCAGGGATATGGGTTAGACGTTAGGATGGCTGTTTGTCCAGGTTATGACCAGGGATATGGGTTAGACGTTAGGATGGCTGTTTGTCCAGGTTATAACCAGGGATATGGGTTAGATGTCAGGATGGCTGTTTGTCCAGGTTATAACCAGGGAGATGGGTTTGACGTTAGGATGGCTGCTTGTCCAGGTTATGATCAGGGATATGGGTTAGATGTTAGGATCACTGTTTGTCCAGGTTATGACCAGGGAATTGGGTTAGACGTCAGAATGGCTGTTTGTCCAGGTTATGACCAGGGTTAGACGTTAGGATGGCTGTTTGTCCAGGTTATGACCAGGGATATGGGTTAGACGTTAGGATGGCTGTTTGTCCAGGTTATAACCAGGGATATGGGTTAGATGTCAGGATGGCTGTTTGTCCAGGTTATAACCAGGGAGATGGGTTTGACGTTAGGATGGCTGCTTGTCCAGGTTATGATCAGGGATATGGGTTAGACGTTAGGATGGCTGTTTGTCCAGGTTATGACCAGGGATATGGGTTAGACGTTAGGATGGCTGTTTGTTCAGGTTATGACCAGGGTTAGACGTTAGGATGGCTGTTTGTCCAGGTTATGACCAGGGATATGGGTTAGACGTCAGGATGGCTGTTTGTCCAGGTTATAACCAGGGATATGGGTTAGACGTCAGGATGGCTGTTTGTCCAGGTTATGACCAGGGATATGGGTTAGACGTTAGGATGGCTGTTTGTCCAGGTTATGACCAGGGATATGGGTTAGATGTTAGGATGGCTGTTTGTCCAGGTTATGACCAGGGATATAGGTTAGACGTTAGATGGCTGTTTGTCCAGGTTATGACCAGGGATATGGGTTAGACGTCAGGATGGCTGTTTGTCCAGGTTATGACCAGGGATATGGGTTAGACGTTAGGATGGATGTTTGTCCAGGTTATAACCAGGGATATGGGTTAAACGTTAGGATGGCTGTTTGTCCAGGTTATGACCAGGGATATGGGTTAGACGTTATGATGGCTGTTTGTCCAGGTTATGACCAGGGAATTGGGTTAGACGTCAGAATGGCTGTTTGTCCAGGTTATGACCAGGGTTAGACGTTAGGATGGCTGTTTGTCCAGGTTATGACCAGGGATATGGGTTAGACGTTAGGATGGCTGTTTGTCCAGGTTATAACCAGGGATATGGGTTAGATGTCAGGATGGCTGTTTGTCCAGGTTATAACCAGGGAGATGGGTTTGACGTTAGGATGGCTGCTTGTCTAGGTTATGATCAGGGATATGGGTTAGATGTTAGGATCGCTGTTTGTCCAGGTTATGACCAGGGAATTGGGTTAGACGTCAGAATGGCTGTTTGTCCAGGTTATGACCAGGGTTAGACGTTAGGATGGCTGTTTGTCCAGGTTATGACCAGGGATATGGGTTAGACGTTAGGATGGCTGTTTGTCCAGGTTATAACCAGGGATATGGGTTAGATGTCAGGATGGCTGTTTGTCCAGGTTATAACCAGGGAGATGGGTTTGACGTTAGGATGGCTGCTTGTCCAGGTTATGATCAGGGATATGGGTTAGACGTTAGGATGGCTGTTTGTCCAGGTTATGACCAGGGATATGGGTTAGACGTTAGGATGGCTGTTTGTTCAGGTTATGACCAGGGTTAGACGTTAGGATGGCTGTTTGTCCAGGTTATGACCAGGGATATGGGTTAGACGTCAGGATGGCTGTTTGTCCAGGTTATAACCAGGGATATGGGTTAGACGTCAGGATGGCTGTTTGTCCAGGTTATAACCAGGGATATGGGTTAGACGTTAGGATGGCTGTTTGTCCAGGTTATGACCAGGGATATGGGTTAGATGTTAGGATGGCTGTTTGTCCAGGTTATGACCAGGGATATAGGTTAGACGTTAGGATGGCTGTTTGTCCAGGTTATGACCAGGGATATGGGTTAGACGTCAGGATGGCTGTTTGTCCAGGTTATGACCAGGGATATGGGTTAGACGTTAGGATGGCTGTTTGTCCAGGTTATAACCAGGGATATGGGTTAAACGTTAGGATGGCTGTTTGTCCAGGTTATGACCAGGGATATGGGTTAGACGTTAGGATGGCTGTTTGTCCAGGTTATGACCAGGGATATGGGTTAGATGTTAGGATGGCTGTTTTTTGTTGATTTTGTTGTGTCGTCTCACTTTTGTTTGTTTATTTCACTTACTTTGGCAATGTAAACCCATTTCCCATGCCAATAAAGCCCCTTTGAATTGAATTGAGGGAGAGAGAGAGAGAAATACTGGTCTAGTCTGGACTGAGCTATTTGTTTTAATCATGAAAAGCTTTCTTGTGTTCCTCGTGTGGTCGTCACGATTACCCCGGCTCTGTCTGCATCGGTCTCCCAGTCTGTGTCATTAGAAAGGTCAGGCTCTGTCTGCATATCCAATCTGTTTTATGACATTCCATGGGCATGACACTCGAGTTCCAAGAAGAATAGTTTAACATAATTCAAACCTCAAAGATTTCTATTGGCCTTTCGATGGTGGAAAAGACCACAAATGCAGCAATATATTTAAATATATGTCAAATCTAATCTCTGAACACATCACATTTCTCACATATTAATTCAAATGAGACAGTAGTCTGGACAATTGAAGCCAAAGATGAGAATAATTCTGCTTATGTCCCATGTCCTTTCCAGTTGTGTGTTAGACTGTCCCTAGTGCAGAAGATGTGTTACTGTACCTAGTAGAGAAGATGTGTTACTGTCCCTAGTAGAGAAGATGTGTTACTGTCTCTAGTAGAGAAGATGTGTTACTGTCTCTAGTGGAGAAGATGTGTTACTGTCCCGAGTAGAGAAGATGTGTTACTGTCCCTAGTGGAGAAGATGTGTTACTGTCCCTAGTCGAGAAGATGTGTTACTGTCTCTAGTGGAGAAGATGTGTTACTGTCTCTAGTGGAGAAGATGTGTTACTGTCTCTTGTGAAGAAGATGTGTTACTGTCTCTAGTGGAGAAGATGTGTTACTGTCCCTAGTGGAGAAGATGTGTTACTGTCCCTAGTGGAGAAGATGTGTTACTGTCCCTAGTGGAGAAGATGTGTTACTGTCTCTAGTAGAGAAGATGTGTTACTGTCCCTAGTGGAGAAGATGTGTTACTGTCCCTAGTAGAGAATATGTATTACTGTCCCTTGTAGAGAAGATGTGTTACTGTCTCTAGTAGAGAAGATGTGTTACTGTCCCTAGTGGAGAAGATGTGTTACTGTCCCTAGTAGAGGAGATGTGTTACTGTCTCTAGTAGAGAAGATGTATTACTGTCCCTAGTAGAGAAGATGTGTTACTGTCCCTAGTAGAGAAGATGTGTTACTGTCCCTAGTAGAGAAGATGTGTTACTGTCTCTAGTAGAGAAGATGTGTTACTGTCTCTAGTGGAGAAGATGTGTTACTGTCTCTAGTGGAGAAGATGTGTTACTGTCCCGAGTAGAGAAGATGTGTTACTGTCCCTAGTGGAGAAGATGTGTTACTGTCCCTAGTGGAGAAGATGTGTTACTGTCTCTAGTGGAGAAGATGTGTTACTGTCTCTAGTGGAGAAGATGTGTTACTGTCTCTTGTGAAGAAGATGTGTTACTGTCTCTAGTGGAGAAGATGTGTTACTGTCCCTAGTGGAGAAGATGTGTTACTGTCCCTAGTGGAGAAGATGTGTTACTGTCCCTAGTGGAGAAGATGTGTTACTGTCTCTAGTAGAGAAGATGTGTTACTGTCCCTGGTAGAGAAGATGTGTTACTGTCTCTAGTAGAGAAGATGTATTACTGTCCCTAGTAGAGAAGATGTGTTACTGTCCCTAGTAGAGAAGATGTGTTACTGTCCCTAGTGGAGAAGATGTGTTTACTGTCCCTAGTGGAGAAAATGTGTTACTGTTTCTAGTGGAGAAGATGTGTTACTGTCTCTAGTGGAGAAGACGTGTTATCGTCTCTAGTGGAGAAGATGAGTAGAAGATGTGTTATTGTCCCTAGTGTAGAATATGTGTTACTGTCCCTAGTGGAGACGATGTGTTACTGTCTCTAGTGGAGAAGACGTGTTATTGTCTCTAGTGGAGAAGATGTGTTACTGTCCCTAGTGGAGAAGATGTGTTACTGTCCCTAGTGGAGAAGATGTGTTACTGTCTCTAGTGGAGAAGACGTGTTATCGTCTCTAGTGGAGAAGATGTGTAGAAGATGTGTTATTGTCCCTAGTGTAGAATATGTGTTACTGTCCCTAGTGGAGAAGATGTGTTACTGTCTCTAGTGGAGAAGACGTGTTATTGTCTCTAGTGGAGAAGATGTGTTACTGTCCCTAGTGGAGAAGAGGTGTTACTGTCCCTAGTGGAGAAGATGTGTTACTGTCCCTAGTGGAGAAGATGTGTTACTGTCCCTAGTGGAGAAGATGTGTTACTGTCCCTAGTAGAGAAGATGTGTTACTGTCCCTAGTGGAGAAGATGTGTTACTGTCCCTAGTGGAGAAGATGTGTTACTGTCCCTAGTAGAGAAGATGTGTTACTGTCCCTAGTGGAGAAGATGTGTTACTGTCCCTAGTGGAGAAGATGTGTTACTGTCCCTAGTAGAGAATATGTATTACTGTCCCTAGTAGAGAAGATGTGTTACTGTCCCTAGTAGAGAATATGTATTACTGTCCCTAGTAGAGAAGATGTGTTACTGTCCATAGTGGAGAAAATGTGTTACTGTCCCTAGTAGAGAAGATGTGTTACTGTCCCTAGTAGAGAATATGTATTACTGTCCCTAGTAGAGAAGATGTGTTACTGTCCATAGTGGAGAAAATGTGTTACTGTTTCTAGTGGAGAAGATGTGTTACTGTCTCTAGTGGAGAAGACGTGTTATTGTCTCTAGTGGAGAAGATGTGTAGAAGATGTGTTATTGTCCCTAGTGTAGAATATGTGTTACTGTCCCTAGTGGAGAAGATGTGTAGAAGATGTGTTACTGTCTCTAATGGAGAAGATGTGTTACTGTCTCTAGTGGAGAAGATGTGTTACTGTCTCTAGTGGAGAAGATGTGTAGAAGATGTGTTACTGTCTCTAATGGAGAAGATGTGTAGAAGATGTGTTACTGTCTCTAGTGGAGAAGATGTGTAGAAGATGTGTTACTGTCTCTAGTGGAGAAGATGTGTAGAAGATGTGTTACTGTCTCTAGTGGAGAAGATGTGTAGAAGATGTGTTACTGTCTCTAGTGGAGAAGATGTGTAGAAGATGTGTTACTGTCTCTAATGGAGAAGATGTGTAGAAGATGTGTTACTGTCTCTAGTGGAGAAGATGTGTAGAAGATGTGTCACTGTCTCTAGTGGAGAAGATGTGTAGAAGATGTGTTACTGTCTCTAGTGGAGAAGATGTGTAGAAGATGTGTTACTGTCTCTAGTGGAGAAGATGTGTTACTGTCTCTAGTGGAGAAGATGTGTTACTGTCTCTAGTGGAGAAGATGTGTAGAAGATGTGTTACTGTCTCTAATGGAGAAGATGTGTAGAAGATGTGTTACTGTCTCTAGTGGAGAAGATGTGTTACTGTCTCTAGTGGAGAAGATGTGTTACTGTCTCTAGTGGAGAAGATGTGTAGAAGATGTGTTACTGTCTCTAATGGAGAAGATGTGTTACTGTCCCTAGTGCAGAAGATGTGTTACTGTCCCTAGTGGAGAAGATGTGTTACTGTCTCTAGTGGAGAAGATGTGTAGAAGATGTGTTACAGTCTCTAATGGAGAAGATGTGTTACTGTCTCTTGTGGAGAAGATGTGTTACTGTCTCTTGTGGAGAAGATGTGTAGAAGATGTGTTACTGTCACTAGTGGAGAAGATGTGTTACTGTCTCTAGTAGAGAAGATGAGTTACTGTCCCTAGTGCAGAAGATGTGTTACTGTCCCTATTGGAGAAGATGTGTTACTGTCTCTAGTGGAGAAGATGTGTTACTGTCTCTTGTGGAGAAGATGTGTAGAAGATGTGTTACTGTCCCTAGTGGAGAAGATGTGTTACTGTCTCTAGTAGAGAAGATGAGTTACTGTCCCTAGTGGAGAAGATGTGTTACTGTCCCTATTGGAGAAGATGTATTACTGTCCATAGTGGAGAAGATGTGTTACTGTCCCTAGTGGAGAAGATGTGTTACTGTCCCTAGTGGAGAAGATGTGCTACTGTCTCTAGTAGAGAAGATGTGTTACTGTCTCTAGTAGAGAAGATGAGTTACTGTCCCTAGTGGAGAAGATGTGTTACTGTCCCTATTGGAGAAGATGTGTTACTGTCCATAGTGGAGAAGATGTGTTACTGTCCCTAGTGGAGAAGATGTGTTACTGTCCCTAGTGGAGAAGATGTGCTACTGTCTCTAGTAGAGAAGATGTGTTACTGTCTCTAGTAGAGAAGATGAGTTACTGTCCCTAGTGGAGAAGATGTGTTACTGTCCCTATTGGAGAAGATGTGTTACTGTCCATAGTGGAGAAGATGTGTTACTGTCCCTAGTGGAGAAGATGTGTTACTGTCCCTAGTGGAGAAGATGTGCTACTGTCTCTAGTAGAGAAGATGTGTTACTGTCCCTAGTAGAGAAGATGTATTATTGTCTCTAGTGAAGAAGATGTGTTACTGTCCCTAGTAGAGAAGATGTGTTACTGTCTCAGTCTGAACCTCTATTGTGTTACTGACGGAGATCATTATCACTGGGTTTTATTGTATAAGGAATTGGGCACACAAAGAACAAGAAATGATGCAAAGTCACGCAAGGGATTTAGAGAGAGGGAGGCAGACATGGGGGAGAGAGAGAGACAGACAGAGAGAGAGAGAGAGACAGAGACAGAGAGAGGCAGGCATTGGGGACAGAGAGAGAGGCAGGCATGGGGGACAGAGAGAGAGGCAGGCATGGGGGACAGAGAGAGAGGCAGGCATGGGGGATAGAGAGAGGCAGGCATGGGGGATAGAGAGAGAGAGGCAGGCATGGGGGACAAAGAGAGAGAGGCAGGCATGGGGGACAGAGAGAGAGGCAGTGTAACAAGGCCAATACAGTATAGTCGTGGCCAAAAGTTTTGAGAATGACACTAATATTAATATTCACAAAGTCTGCTGCCTCAGTTTGTATGATGACAATTTGCATTTACTCCAGAATGTTATGAAGAGTGATCAGATGAATTGCAATTACTTGCAAAGTCTCTCTTTGCCATGCAAATGAACTGGATCCCTGTTACGATCGTCGTAAGAAGCAGGACCAAAATGCAGCGTGCAATGTGTTCATGATGATGTTTTAATTAAAGAAAGCATTGAACACTGAATACAAAACAATAAACTAATAACGACCGTGAAGCTATAATAAGAACTGTGATGACACAAGCAACTGACATAGACATAGACAATCACCCACAAAGTACCCACAGAATATGGCTGCCTAAATATGGTTCCCAATCAGAGACAACGATAGACAGCTGCCTCTAATTGAGAACCAATCTAGGCAACCATAGACATACAATTTACCTAGAAAGGAAACAGCCCCATAAACTTACAAAACCCCTAGACAAGACAAAACACATACATCACCCATGTCACACCCTGACCTAACCAAAATAACAAGGAAAACAAAGAATACTAAGGTCAGGGTGTGACAATCCCCAAAAAACATTTCCACTGAATTTCAGCCCTGCCACAAAAGGACCAGCTAACATCATGTCAGTGTTTCTCTCGTTAACACAAGTGAGTGTTGATGAGGACAAGGCTGGAGATCACTCTGTCATGCTGATTGAGTTCGAATAACAGACTGGAAGCTTCAAAAGGAGGGTGGTGCTTGGAATCATTGTTCTTCCTCTGTCAACCATGGTTACCTTCAAGGAAACACGTGCAGTCATTATTGATTTGCGCAAAAGGGGCTTCACAGGCAAGGATATTGCTGCCAGTAAGATTGCACCAAAATCAACCATTTATAGGATCATCAAAAACTTAAAGGAGAGCGGTTCAATTGTTGTGAAGAAGGCTTCAGGGCGCCCAAGAAAGTCCAGCAAGCGCCAGGACCGTCTCCTAAAGTTGATTCAGCTGCGGGATCAGGGCACCACCAGTACAGAGCTTGCTCAGGAATGGCAGCAGGCAGGTGTGAGTGCATCTGCACGCACAGTGAGGCGAAGACCTTTGGAGGATGGCCTGGTGTCAAGAAGGGCAGCAAAGAAGCCACTTCTCTCCAGGAAAAACATCAGGGACAGACTGATATTCTGCAAAAGGTACAGGGATGGACTGCTGAGGACGGGGGTAAAGTCATTATCTCTGATGAATCCCCTTTCCGATTGTTTGGGGCATCTGGAAAAAAGCTTGTCCGGAGAAGACAAGGTGAGCACTATCATCAGTCCTGTGTCATGCCAACAGTAAAGCATCCTGAGACCATTCATGTGTGAGGTTGCTTCTCAGCAAAGGGAGTGGGCTCACTCACAATTTTGCCGAAGAATACAGCAATGAATAAAGAATGGTACCAACACATCCTCTGAGAGCAACTTCTCCCAACCATCCAGAAACAGTTCCCATTGAGAAATTGTGGTCAATCCTCAAGAGGCGGTTGGACAAACAAAAACCCACAAATTCTGACAAACTCCAAGCACTGATTATGCAAGAATGGGCTGCCATCAGTCAGGATGTGGCCCAGAAGTTAATTGACAGCATGCCAGGGTGAATTGCAGAGGTCTTGAAAAAGAAGGGTCAACACTGCAAATATTGACTCTTTGCATCAACTTCATGTAATTGTCAATAAAAGCCCTTGACACTTATGAAATGCTTGTAATTATACTTCAGAATTCCATAGTAACATCTGACAAAAATATCTAAAGACACTGAAGCAGCAAACTTTGTGGAAATTAATATTTGTGTCATTCTCAAAATGTTTGGCCACGACTGTACAGCTGGGCTTGGGGTATTATTTCGTCAGGAGTGGGTGTGACAGGTTAGGGCCAGTAGGGACAGGGCCAGTCAGGGAGAGGCAGAGAGGCGGGGCTCTTACCTGTTCAACAGTAAGGGGTGAACAGATCTCCTCTCCTCTCAGGATCATGGACCTCTGGGTCAGAACCTCAGACAGCTGGAATGAGTCCAGGCCCAGCAGATCACTGACATTACTGACCACTGGAGAGAGAGACAGACAGACATGTAACTAACCACTGGAGAGACAGACAGATATGTTACTGACCACTGGAGAGAGAGACACACAGACAGACATGTAACTAACCACTGGAGAGACAGACAGATATGTTACTAACCACTACAGACAGACAGATATGTTACTGACCACTGGAGAGACAGACAGATATGTTACTAACCACTGGAGAGACAGACAGATGTGTTACTGACCACTGGAGAGAGAGACAGACAGATGTGTTACTGACCACTGGAGAGAGAGACAGATATGTTACTGACCACTGGAGAGAGAGACAGATGTGTTAATAACCACTGGAGAGAGAGACAGACATACATGTTACTGAACACTGGAGAGAGAGACAGACAGATATGTTACTAACCACTGGAGAGAGAGACAGACAGATATGTTACTGACCACTAGAGAGAGATACAAACAGATGTGTTACTGACCACTAGAGAGAGACAGACAGATATGTTACTGACCACTGGAGAGAGACAGACAGATATGTTACTGACCACTGGAGAGAGAGACAGACAGATATGTTACTAACCACTGGAGAGACAGACAGATGTGTTACTGACCACTGGAGAGAGAGACAGACAGATATGTTACTAACCACTGGAGAGAGACAGACAGATATGTTACTAACCACTGGAGAGAGAGACAGACAGATATGTTACTGACCACTAGAGAGAGAGACAGACAGATGTGTTACTGACCACTAGAGAGAGACAGACAGATATGTTACTGACCACTGGAGAGAGAGACAGACAGATATGTTACTAACCACTGGAGAGACAGACAGATATGTTACTGACCACTGGAGAGACAGACAGATATGTTACTAACCACTGGAGAGAGAGATAGACAGATATGTTACTAACCACTGGAGAGAGACAGATATGTTACTAACCACTAGAGAGAGACATACAGATGTGTTACTGACCACTGGAGAGAGAGACAGAAGATATGTGTTACTAACCACTGGAGAGAGAGACAGACAGATATGTTACTAACCACTAGAGAGAGAGACAGACAGATATGTTACTAACCACTAGAGAGAGAGACAGACAGATGTGTTACTAACCACTGGAGAGAGAGACAGACAGATGTGTTACTAACCACTGGAGAGAGAGACAGACAGATATGTTCCTAACCACTAGAGAGAGACAGATATGTTACTAACCACTAGAGAGAGAAAGACAGATATGTTACTGACCACTGGAGAGAGAGACAGACAGATATGTTACTGACCACTGGAGAGAGAGACAGACAGATATGTTACTGACCACTGGAGAGAGAGACAGACAGATATGTTACTAACCACTGGAGAGAGAGACAGACAGATATGTTACTGACCACTAGAGAGAGAGACAGACAGATGTGTTACTAACCACTGGAGAGAGAGACAGTCAGATATGTTACTAACCACTACAGACAGACAGATATGTTACTGACCACTGGAGAGACAGACAGATATGTTACTAACCACTGGAGAGACAGACAGATGTGTTACTGACCACTGGAGAGACAGACAGATGTGTTACTGACCACTGGAGAGAGAGACAGATATGTTACTGACCACTGGAGAGAGAGACAGATGTGTTACTAACCACTGGAGAGAGAGACAGACATACATGTTACTGAACACTGGAGAGAGAGACAGACAGATATGTTACTAACCACTGGAGAGAGAGACAGACAGATATGTTACTGACCACTAGAGAGAGATACAGACAGATGTGTTACTGACCACTAGAGAGAGACAGACAGATATGTTAGTGACCACTGGAGAGAGACAGACAGATATGTTACTGACCACTGGAGAGAGAGACAGACAGATATGTTACTAACCACTGGAGAGACAGACAGATGTGTTACTGACCACTGGAGAGAGACAGACAGATATGTTACTAACCACTGAGAGAGAGACAGACAGATATGTTACTAACCACTGGAGAGAGAGACAGACAGATATGTTACTGACCACTGGAGAGAGAGACAGACAGATATGTTACTGACCACTGGAGAGAGAGACAGACAGATATGTTACTGACCACTGGAGAGAGAGACAGACAGATATGTTACTAACCACTGGAGAGACAGACAGATATGTTACTGACCACTGGAGAGAGAGACAGACAGATATGTTACTAACCACTGGAGAGAGACATGTTACTAACCACTGGAGAGATAGACAGATATGTTACTAACCACTGGAGAGAGACAGATATGTTACTAACCACTGAGAGAGACAGACAGATGTGTTACTGACCACTGGAGAGAGAGACAGATATGTTACTAACCACTGGAGAGAGAGACAGACAGATATGTTACTGACCACTGGAGAGAGAGACAGATGTGTTACTAACCACTGGAGAGAGAGACAGACATACATGTTACTGAACACTGGAGAGAGAGACAGACAGATATGTTACTAACCACTGGAGAGAGAGACAGACAGATATGTTACTGACCACTAGAGAGAGAGACAGACAGATGTGTTACTGACCACTAGAGAGAGACAGACAGATATGTTACTGACCACTGGAGAGAGACAGACAGATATGTTACTGACCACTGGAGAGAGACAGACAGATATGTTACTAACCACTGGAGAGACAGACAGATGTGTTACTGACCACTGGAGAGAGAGACAGACAGATATGTTACTAACCACTGGAGAGAGACAGACAGATATGTTACTAACCACTGGAGAGAGAGACAGACAGATATGTTACTGACCACTGAGAGAGACAGACAGATGTGTTACTGACCACTAGAGAGAGACAGACAGATATGTTACTGACCACTGGAGAGAGAGACAGACAGATATGTTACTAACCACTGGAGAGACAGACAGATATGTTACTGACCACTGGAGAGACAGACAGATATGTTACTAACCACTGGAGAGAGAGATAGACAGATATGTTACTAACCACTGGAGAGAGAGATAGACAGATATGTTACTAACCACTGGAGAGAGACAGACAGATATGTTACTAACCACTAGAGAGAGACAGACAGATGTGTTACTGACCACTGGAGAGAGAGACAGAAATATGTTTACTAACCACTGGACTATGTTACTGACCACTAGAGAGAGACAGACAGATATGTTACTAACCACTGGAGAGAGAGACAGATATATGTTACTAACCACTGGAGAGAGAGACAGACAGATATGTTACTGACCACTGGAGAGAGAGACAGACAGATGTGTTACTGACCACTGAGAGAGAGACAGACAGATATGTTACTGACCACTGGAGAGAGAGACAGACAGATATGTTACTAACCACTGTATGTTACTAACCACTGGAGAGAGAGACAGACAGATATGTTACTGACCACTAGAGAGAGATACAGACAGATGTGTTACTGACCACTAGAGAGAGACAGACAGATATGTTAGTGACCACTGGAGAGAGACAGACAGATATGTTACTGACCACTGGAGAGAGAGACAGACAGATATGTTACTAACCACTGGAGAGACAGACAGATGTGTTACTGACCACTGGAGAGAGAGACAGACAGATATGTTACTAACCACTGGAGAGAGACAGACAGATATGTTACTAACCACTGGAGAGAGAGACAGACAGATATGTTACTGACCACTAGAGAGACAGACAGATGTGTTACTGACCACTGGAGAGAGAGACAGACAGATATGTTACTGACCACTGGAGAGAGAGACAGACAGATATGTTACTAACCACTGGAGAGACAGACAGATATGTTACTGACCACTGGAGAGACAGACAGATATGTTACTAACCACTGGAGAGAGAGACAGACAGATATGTTACTAACCACTGGAGAGATAGACAGATATGTTACTAACCACTGGAGAGAGACAGATATGTTACTAACCACTAGAGAGAGACATACAGATGTGTTACTGACCACTGACAGAAATATGTGTTACTAACCACTGGAGAGAGAGACAGACAGATATGTTACTGACCACTGGAGAGAGAGACAGATGTGTTACTAACCACTGGAGAGAGAGACAGACATACATGTTACTGAACACTGGAGAGAGAGACAGACAGATATGCTACTAACCACTGGAGAGAGAGACAGACAGATATGTTACTGACCACTAGAGAGAGAGACAGACAGATGTGTTACTGACCACTAGAGAGAGACAGACAGATATGTTACTAACCACTGGAGAGAGACAGACAGATATGTTACTGACCACTGGAGAGACAGACAGATATGTTACTAACCACTGGAGAGACAGACAGATGTGTTACTGACCACTGGAGAGAGACAGACAGATATGTTACTAACCACTGGAGAGAGACAGACAGATATGTTACTAACCACTGGAGAGAGAGACAGATAGATATGTTACTGACCACTAGAGAGAGAGACAGACAGATGTGTTACTGACCACTAGAGAGAGACAGACAGATATGTTACTGACCACTGGAGAGAGAGACAGACAGATATGTTACTAACCACTGGAGAGACAGACAGATATGTTACTGACCACTGGAGAGACAGACAGATATGTTACTAACCACTGGAGAGAGAGATAGACAGATATGTTACTAACCACTGGAGAGAGAGATAGACAGATATGTTACTAACCACTGGAGAGAGACAGATATGTTACTAACCACTGGAGAGAGACAGATATGTTACTAACCACTAGAGAGAGACATATAGATGTGTTACTGACCACTGGAGAGAGAGACAGAAATATGTGTTACTAACCACTGGAGAGAGAGACAGACAGATATGTTACTGACCACTAGAGAGAGAGACAGACAGATATGTTACTAACCACTGGAGAGAGAGACAGACAGATATGTTACTAACCACTGGAGAGAGAGACAGACAGATATGTTACTGACCACTAGAGAGAGAGACAGACAGATGTGTTACTGACCACTAGAGAGAGACAGACAGATATGTTACTGACCACTGGAGAGAGAGACAGACAGATATGTTACTAACCACTGGAGAGACAGACAGATATGTTACTGACCACTGGAGAGACAGACAGATATGTTACTAACCACTGGAGAGAGAGACAGACAGATATGTTACTAACCACTGGAGAGATAGACAGATATGTTACTAACCACTGGAGAGAGACAGATATGTTACTAACCACTAGAGAGAGACATACAGATGTGTTACTGACCACTGGAGAGAGAGACAGAAATATGTGTTACTAACCACTGGAGAGAGAGACAGACAGATATGTTACTGACCACTGGAGAGAGAGACAGATGTGTTACTAACCACTGGAGAGAGAGACAGACATACATGTTACTGAACACTGGAGAGAGAGACAGACAGATATGTTACTAACCACTGGAGAGAGAGACAGACAGATATGTTACTGACCACTAGAGAGAGAGACAGACAGATGTGTTACTGACCACTAGAGAGAGACAGACAGATATGTTACTAACCACTGGAGAGAGACAGACAGATATGTTACTGACCACTGGAGAGAGAGACAGACAGATATGTTACTAACCACTGGAGAGACAGACAGATGTGTTACTGACCACTGGAGAGAGAGACAGACAGATATGTTACTAACCACTGGAGAGAGACAGACAGATATGTTACTAACCACTGGAGAGAGAGACAGATAGATATGTTACTGACCACTAGAGAGAGAGACAGACAGATGTGTTACTGACCACTAGAGAGAGACAGACAGATATGTTACTGACCACTGGAGAGAGAGACAGACAGATATGTTACTAACCACTGGAGAGACAGACAGATATGTTACTGACCACTGGAGAGACAGACAGATATGTTACTAACCACTGAGAGACAGACAGATATGTTACTAACCACTGGAGAGAGAGACAGACAGATATGTTACTAACCACTGGAGAGAGACAGACAACCACTAGATATAGATTACTAACCACTAACCACTGGAGAGAGACAGACAGATATGTTACTAACCACTGGAGAGAGAGACAGACAGATATGTTACTAACCACTGGAGAGAGAGACAGACAGATATGTTACTAACCACTGGAGAGAGACAGATATGTTACTAACCACTAGAGAGAGACATATAGATGTGTTACTGACCACTGGAGAGAGAGACAGAAATATGTGTTACTAACCACTGGAGAGAGAGACAGACAGATATGTTACTGACCACTAGAGAGAGAGACAGACAGATATGTTACTAACCACTGGAGAGAGAGACAGACAGATATGTTACTAACCACTGGAGAGAGAGACAGACAGATATGTTACTGACCACTGGAGAGAGACAGATATGTTACTGACCACTAGAGAGAGAGAGAGAAATATGTGTTACTGAGGGTGGTATGGAGGGTGTTATGGGGGTGGTATGGAGGGTGGTATGGAGGTGGTTGTCCTTCTGGAAGGTTCTCCCATCTCCAATGAGGAACTCTGGAGCTGTCAGAGGGACCATCGGCTTCTTGGTCACCTCCCTGACCAAGGCCCTTCTCCCCCGATTGCTCAGGTTGGTGGGCGGCCAGCTCTAGGAAGAGTCTTGGTGGTTCCAAACTTCTTCCATTTAAGAATGTTGGAGGCCTGTGCCTCGACACAATCCCGTCTCGGAGCTCTACGGACATTTCCTTTGACCTCATGTCTTGGTTTTTGCTCTGACATGCACTGTCAACTGTGGGACCTTATATAGACAGGTGTGTGTGCCTTTCCATATCATGTCCAATTAATAGAATTTACCACAGGTGGACTCCCAAGTTGTGGAAACATCTCAGGGATGATCAATGGAAACAGGATGCACCTGAGCTCAATTTTAAGTCTCATAGCAAAGGGTCTGAATACTTTTTAAATCAGGTATTTATAAAATTTCTAAAATGGGGTATTATGGGGTATTGTGTGTAGATTGATGAGGAAAATGTGTAATTTTTTTTGTTGCAGTAGTGCAACAAAATGTGGAAAAAGTCAAGGTTTCTGAATACTTTCCGGCTCTGTACATAGTTTTTGTCAGCAGGCTTTGTCTTTAACTGAAGTGTTACCTCAGCTTCACTATCATTCATTAGAATAACCTCCCACCTCCTCTCTTCTTCCCTCCCCCTCCTCTCACCCTCCCCTCCTTTCCTCTCCTCTACCCCCTCCCTTCCCTCCCTCTCTTCTCCTCCCTCCCTCCCTCCCTCCCTCCCTCCCTCCCTCCCTCCCTCCCTCTTCCCTCCTCCCTCCCTCCCTCCCTCCCTCCCTCCCTCCCTCCCTCCCTCCCTCCCTCTCTTCTCCTCCCTCCCTCCCTCCCTCCCTCCCTCCCTCCCTCCCTCCCTCCCTCCCTCCCTCCCTCCCTCCCTCTCTTCTCCTCCCTCCCTCCCTCCCTCCCTCTCTTCTCCTCCCTCCCTCCCCCCTCCCCTCCTCCCCCCCTCCCTCCCTCCCTCTCTTCTCCTCCCTCCCTCCCTCCCTCCCTCCCTCCCTCCCTCCCTCCCTCCCTCCCTCCCTCTCACCTCCTTTGGATGTGATCTGTGCTCCTCCTGCGGTCATGAACTCTATGTTCCCCATCAGGAGAACAGCAGACAGCAGCTTGAAGACGTCACGTATCTCCTCCTCACTGAACTGCATCACCTTTAGAGCCTCCTGGTAGTAGCAGAGACAGAGAGATTATGAGATTCCTTCTACTGAACACAGACAGGATAATACATGCTGCAGGGCCCATGATCAAAAGTATCTCAGAGTAGGAGTGCTCTAGGATACAGATCATAATGAATCAAATTACACGGACAGAGAGTACCTGATCTTAAATTGGCACTTTTACTCTGAGACAGTTGTTGAATACAGGCCCATAATCAACACATCTGGTGGGACTGTAGTTATTCTACTGGGTTATTCCGCCCTCTGGTGGCAGCTTGTGAAGGTACAACCAGCCTCACCATAACACTGTCATAGAGCTGCAGGTCATCTAGACTCCTGTCCTTCACACAGCCAGACTGACTCAGGTAGTGGTATGACTCTGGGCCCTCAGACAGGAAGTACAACTCTGGAACACAGACATAAAATAACTTTAGGCAGTTATTTTCTTCAGGAACATTTTCTAGAGACACAAACAAAGTCCCACTGTATTTAAATCAATTCAAATTGTATTTGTGACATGCTTCGTACAGGTGTAGACTAACAGTGAAATGCTTAATTACGATGCAGAGTTAAAGTTAAAGAATCAGAAACATACAAATAATAACAGAAATAGTGACAAGTAATAAATACACAGTGAATAACAAACACCAATAACAAGTAGAAAATCACACGGCTATACACCAGAAGTAGAAAATAACACCGCTATACACAGGAAGTAGAAAATAACACCGCTATACACAGGAAGTAGAAAATAACACCGCTATACACAGGAAGTAGAAAATAACACCGCTATACACAGGAAGTAGAAAATAACACCGCTATACACAGGAAGTAGAAAATAACACCGCTATACACAGGAAGTAGAAAATAACACCGCTATACACAGGAAGTAGAAAATAACACCGCTATAACAGGAAGTAGAAAATACCACGCTATACACAGGAAGTAGAAAATATACACCGGAAGTATAAAATAACATGGCTATACACAGGAAGTAGAAAATAACACCGCTATACACAGGAAGTAGAAAATAACAGGAAGTAGAAAATAACATGGCTATATGCAGGAAGTATAAAATAACATGGCTATACACAGGAAGTAGAAAATAACATGGCTATACACAGGAAGTAGAAAATAACATGGCTATACACAGGAAGTAGAAAATAACATGGCTATACACAGGAAGTTGAAAATAACATGTTTATAAACAGGAAGTTGAAAATAACATGACTATACACAGGAAGTAGAAAATAACATGGCTATATGCAGGAAGTATAAAATAACATGGCTATACACAGGAAGTAGAAAATAACATGGCTATACACAGGAAGTAGAAAATAACATGGCTATACACAGGAAGTATAAAATAACATGGCTATACACAGGAAGTATAAAATAACATGGTTATACAGAGAGTATAAAATAACATGGCTATACAGAGAGTATAAAATAACATGGTTATACAGAGAGTATAAAATAACATGGTTATACAGAGAGTATAAAATAACATGGTTATACAGAGAGTATAAAATAACATGGTTATACAGAGAGTATAAAATAACATGGTTATATACAGGAAGTACTAGTACAGAGTCGATGTGTAGGAGTGAAAGGTCATTAAGGTCAGTAAGTATTCACACCCATTGACTTATTCAGCACTTTGTTGTTTTACAGCCTGATTTAAACATTTATTATTGTCAAAGTAAATTATGTTTTTAGACATTTTTACAAATAAATAAAAACTGAAAAGCTGAAATGTCTTGAGTCATGTATTTAACACCTTTGTTATGACAAGCCTAAATAAGGTCAGGAGTAAAAATTAGCTTAACAAGTCACATAATAAGTTGCATGAAATACCTCATCTCTGTACCCTACACATAATTATCTTTACGCTCCCTCAGCAGTGAATTTCAAACACAGTCTCAACCACACAGACCAGGGAGGTTTTCCAGTGCCTCACAAAGAAGGGCACCTATTGGTAGATGGGTATAAAACTGGATACTGAATATCCCTTTGAGCATGGTGAAGTTATTAATGACACTTTGGATGGTGTATCAATACACCCAGTCACTACAAAGATACAGGCGTCATTACTAACTCAGTTGCCAGAGAGGAAGGAAACAATTCAGGGATTTCACCATGAGGCCAATGGTGACTTTAAAACAGAGTTGAATGTCTGTAATAGGAGAAAACAGAGGATGGATCAACAACATTGTAGTTACTCCACAATACTAACCTAACTGACAGAGTGAAAAGGAAGCCTGTACAGAATAAACATATTCCAAACCATGCATCCTGTTTGCAACAAGGCACTACAGTAATACTGCAAAACATGTGGCAGCAATCAATGATGAGGAGGTGAGGGGAGGGGAGGTTAATCCAATGCATGATAATGAAGAAGCTGAGGTAACACTTTAGTTAAAGACAACGCCTGCTGACAAAAACTATGTACAGAGCCTTCGGAAAGTATTCAGAAACCTTGACTTTTCCCACATTTTGTTGCATTACAACCATATTCTAAAATTGATTAAAAAAATAAATTTTCCTCATCAATTTCTCCTTGATACAAAGTGTTACTGTATGTTTGGGGAAAATTCAATGCAACACATTACTGAGTACCACTCTTCATATCTTCATGCATAGTGGTGGCTGCATCATGTTATGGGTAATCGTTAAGGACTTGGGAGTTTTTCAGGATAAAGACGTAATGGAATGGAACTAATAAGCACAGGCAACATCCTAGAGGAAAACCTGGTTCAGCCTGCATTTCAACAGACACTGGGAGATTAATTGAACTTTCATCAGGACAATACCCCAAAACACAAGGACAAATCTACACTGGAGTTGCTTACCAAGAAGACAGTGAATGTTCCTGAGTGGCTGAGTTACAGTTTTGACTTAAATCTACTTGAAAATCTATGGCAGAGACCTGAAAATGGTTGTCTAGCAATGATCAACAATCAACTTGACAGAGCTTGAAGAATTTATAAAAGAATAATGGGCAAATGTTGCACAATCCAGGTGCGGAAAGCTCTTAGAAACTTACCCAGAAAGACTCACAGCTGTAATCACTGCCAAATGTCACACCCTGATCTGTTTCACCTGTCTTTGTGCATGTCTTCACCCCCCACCAGTTGTCTCCCATCATTATCCTGTGTATTTATACCTGCGTTTTCTGTTTGTCTGTTGCCAGTTGGTCTTGTTCCATCAAGTCCTACTAGCGTGTTTCCTGTGCTCTAGTTTTTGTTAGTCTTCTAAGTTCTGACCTTTCTGCCTGTCCTGTCCTGTCCTGTCCTGACCTGACCCTGATTTGGATTATGACCCTTTGCCTGCCTTGACTTACCTTTTTCCCCTTGAACGATAATAAACTCTGAGACTTGTACTGTAAGTGTACAGCCTCAGTGTTCACTGTCTTAGCCTGAGTCCTGATAATAGGCTATTGGGTACTGTCTAAAACTGTAAGGGTACAGCCTCAGTGTTCACTGTCTTAGCCTGAGTCCTGATAATAGGCTATTGGGTACTGTCTAAAACTGTAAGGGTACAGCCTCAGTGTTCACTGTCTTAGCCTGAGTCCTGATAATAGGCTATTGGGTACTGTCTAAAACTGTAAGGGTACAGCCTCAGTGTTCACTGTCTTAGCCTGAGCCCTGGTACCAAAGATGCTTCTACAAAGAATTGACTTAGGGACGTGAATACTTACAGTATGTACATTTTATATTTCTGTATTTAATTTTCAATTAATTTGCAAAGATTTCTAAAAACATGTCTTCACTTTGTCATTATGGGGTATTGTGTATAGATGGGTAAAAATAAATAAAAAGTCCATTTTGAATTCAACAAAATCTGGAATACGTCAAGGGGTATGAATACTTTCTGAAAGAACTGTATGTACATAAACATCAAAGAAAATGTTATTTGTCGGGCCTCCCGAGTGGCGCTGTGTTCTAAGGGCTAGCTGTGCCACAAGAAATTCTGGGTTTGAGTCCAGGCTCTGTCGCAGCCGGCCGCGACCGGGAGACCCATGGGGTGGCGCACAATTGGCCCAGCATCGTCCTGGTTAGAGGAGGGTTTGGCCGGCAGGGATGTTCTTCTCCCATCGCACACTAGCGACTCTTGTGGCGGGCCCAGTGTCCAGTGTGGGGGTACAGTCTAGTGGGGGGAGAGTCTAGTGTGGGTATAGTCTAGTGTGTGGGTAGAGTCTACTGTGTTGGGTAGAGTCCAGTGTGTGGCTAGAGTCTACTGTGTTGGGTAGAGTCTAGTGTGGGTAGAGTCCAGTGTGTGGGTAGAGTCTACTGTGTTGGGTAGAGTCCAGTGTGTGGGTAGAGTCTAGTGTGTGGGTATAGTCTAGTGTGTGGGTAGAGTCTACTGTGTTGGGTAGAGTCCAGTGTGTGGGTAGAGTCTAGTGTGTAGGTAGAGTCTACTGTGTTGGGTAGAGTCCAGTATGTGGGTAGAGTCTAGTGTGTGGGTATAGTCTAGTGTGTGGGTAGAGTCCACTGTGTTGGGTAGAGTCCAGTGTGTGGCTAGAGTCCAGTGTGTGGGTAGAGTCTAGTGTGTGGGTAGAGTCTAGTGTGTGGGTATAGTCTAGTGTGTGGGTAGAGTCTAGTGTGTGGGTATAGTCTAGTGTGTGGGTAGAGTCTAGCGTGTGGGGTAGAGTCCAGTCTGTGGGTAGAGTCCAGTGTCAGTCTGTGGGTAGAGTCCAGTCTGTGGGTATAGTCCAGTCTGTGGGTAGAGTCCAGTCTGTGGGTAGAGTCCAGTCTGTGGGTAGAGTCCAGTCTGTGGGTAGAGTCCAGTCTGTGGGTAGAGTCCAGTGTCAGTCTGTGGGTAGATTCCAGTCTGTGGGTAGAGTCCAGTCTGTGGGTAGAGTCCAGTCTGTGGGTATAGTCCAGTCTGTGGGTGTAGTCCAGTCTGTGGGTAGAGTCCAATCTGTGGGTAGAATCCAGTCTGTGGGTGTAGTCCAGTCTGTGGGTAGAGTCCAGTCTGTGGGTAGAGTCCAGTCTGTGGGTATAGTCCAGTCTGTGGGTAGAGTCCAATCTGTGGGTAGAATCCAGTCTGTGGGTAGAGTACAGTCTGTGGGTAGAGTACAGTCTGTGGGTAGAGTCCAATCTGTGGGTAGAGTCCAATCTGTGGGTAGAATCCAGTCTGTGGGTAGAGTCAAGTCTGTGGGTATAGTCCAGTCTGTGGGTATAGTCCAGTCTGTGGGTAGAGTCCAATCTGTGGGTAGAATCCAGTCTGTGGGTAGAGTACAGTCTGTGGATAGATTCCAGTCTGTGGGTAGAGTCCAGTATGTGGGTAAAGTCCAGTCTGTGGGTAGAGTACAGTCTGTGGGTAGAGTCCAGTCTGTGGGTAGAGTCCAGTCTGTGGGTAGAATCCAGTCTCTGTGGGTAGAGTCCAGTCTGTGGG